>NC_056727.1:8987066-9054566 GCF_019279795.1 Protopterus annectens | reverse complement strand
ATATCTGAAAGTCATGCTCCACTCGAGTAACCCACACACACGACCTGAACCTGGTCTGTGACATCAATAGGACTTGTTGGCGGGACTGATTTGTGTCCCAGAGACTCCCCCATCTGTGGAATAGACTCCCTCTCCATGTCAAGCAGAGTACCTCATTATCCCTTTCTAAGCGTAACCTGGATAACTGGATGGGAAACAGAAATTACACCCTTGGGATTCCACCTGTGTCCCTGCTGGACAGGGGCTTTCAGTGCTGACTTGTCTAAACATGGGCTAAACTCTTGGCTAGGCTTATAAGGGCCTCAGGGCCAATAGCCTAGTAACTTCCTATGATCCTATGATCTGAGCTGGAAAAGCTTTGGTTTATACTCTAGTGAGAGAAGAAATGAAATAAGTCATTTCTAGGCTCCTGATCACTTAAGAACTTTAAAGAGTACTCTTCCGCTACTTGCAATGGGGCCATCTGAAAATTTTGAAAACAGTTTTATGTCTTCTTATAAGTTACCTATTCTTAAGTAGTCTGTGGTACCTTCACTCTGAGCTGATCGATGCTTGGTGTCTTTGACTCTTGATTATGACTATTATTCACTGATTTTCACAGGTCTATATTATAACATCGAAGTTTTAAAACTTCGAATGTTATAATATCGAACCCTATGTACCGAACACTGAAAATAGTGAAGCTGCAGAATATCGAATACTTTCCTAGGGAAAGTATTCAGTGGGCCGTTTCTGCAGCTTTGCTATTTCCTCGACTGTGCAGTGAAGGTTATGGACCGGGTTAAGGTAAGTGTGCGAACAAAGTTGAGTGTGCGATAGGGACCTTAGGGTTAGGGAGCAGGTAAGGTGAGTGTGCGATAGGGACTTTAGGGTTAGGGAGCAGGTAAGGTGAGTGTGCGATAGGGACATTAGGGTTAGGGAGCAGGTAAGGTGAGTGTGCGATAGGGACTTTAGGGTTAGGGAGAGGATAAGGTAAGTGTGCGGTAGTTGCGGACCTTAGGGTTAGGGTTGGGTTAAGGTAAGTGGATAGCTAGTAGTGTATGTATGGTTTAGTGTAGGGTTTTGTGAAGTGTATGTGCGTGGATTATTTATTTTGGTATGCTTGTGCTGTGTGTATGTGTGTCGGAACAGCACATTTTTTATTCTGACTGTTCGATTTTATGGTCTTTCAATCGAATGGGTTCGATATTATAACATTCAAAGTTTTAAGACTTTGATGTTATAATATAGATCCAATTTTCACTAACTACCAGTCTGAAACATCTGAGCTAAGAATTTATTGCATTTATGCATACTAATTTAACTGTTCTTGTTTCTACCATTGTACTGAAATTTGAGCTGGAAAAGCTTTACTTTGCACTATAGTGAGAGTAAAGTGGAATCAGAGCTTTAAAGAGTAATCTTCTTCTACTGGCCAGAGCAACATTTTCATTTTTTTTTAAATTTTTATGTCTTGTTATGTCACCCATGCTTGCTTGGCCTGTGTCTCATTTGTTCTCAATGCCTTGGATAGACACTGGTATTTAGATGCTTAAACTTCCCTATAAAACTGACCACATAAATTCTTTGAGTATGTCTTTGGAATCATTTCACATAATCTGGACTAGTGAACAGGAGGGTGCAAATTCATCTCTAGATTAGAACCCTAGTCCCTCATGGAAAGAGGTAATGTAAATGCTTTGCATGCCCTGGGTTATTCATATTTAAATAAAAAGGCAAAAACTTCATGGCAATGCACGGCTAGGTTTCCAAAAATATTCAAGGGCCAATAGCTTATTAATTACCTATGAAACTACTACACCCTTATAATATACACGTATTATATACCACCTGGCAGAATGTGTGAACACTGGCTCTAGATGATCACCACTGCTGATGTGACACTCTGACCCCATATGCAAAAATGGGAAAAAAGGTTGAAGATGGATGGTTAGATATGTACACACAGACATATTACATATAAACACATACACAATACACACACACACACACACACACACACACACACACACACACACACACACACACACACACACACTGTGTGTGTTTCTGCAACTGTGTGTTCATGCCCTGCTTATACTTGTAGAATAGTAATATAGTTTGTGTTTTATTTCTTTCTGTATGTACTTGTGCTGGAATATAGTAAGTCTTGGTACGGTAGCACACACACATCATATATATATATACATATATATATATATATATATATATATATATATATATATATATATATATATATCTGCATATGCATAGTTTCCCTTAATTTGGTCAAGAGCTACAAATGCTGGCAGCTTTCCTTTCTACACAATTTGGTTGACAGGAAAATTGTCCACAGTGATCCAAGCTCACTGTAATACCGGGATAGGAGAATTTGCACTTCCCCTCATTAATGTACAGTTTTAGAGCTGGTATATATAATTAACAGGATGTGTAGGAGTGTGATGGGGTTTACCGCCAAGCAAAAACATTGAATTTTAATTGCATGATGAGAGTATGTCTTGCCTATGTGTGGTTGACTGTATTTAATAATTATATGAATATAAAGATGCACACATTTGAACTTATAGAAGTCATGGATTATGAATTTGGATACCAAGGTCAGTCAGCTAAACCTGCATCCTCAGGAAGCATAGATGCACATTATGGCTGCATGCATCCTGCCAAACCAAATACTATGCACGTGGGGATGCAAGGCCCAACCAAACTATGAAGAAACAAAGATGGCCAGCAAGGTTAACAGTCGAATATGCAGCCAAAGACCAGATAGTGAATAATCAGACTTTTATTGTAAATAAAAAACAGACTGAATTCGATTTTACTTACCAACTATATCAGGTATAATATTTTCTGAATTATTTTATTGTTTTTTTATATATATATATATCTATCTATATATATATATATATATATATATATATATATATATATAAATTATAGGAAGTAGCCAGAATTAATTATTACGTCTGGTTTCGAAATGTGCCCCTTATAGGTTCTCTTCTATTTTTCCACATATATTTAACATAATTATGACTATGGAGGTACATATTTCACTATGTATAATTATAGCCTTCATGGTTCCATAGTCTATTATGGTTTTGTCTTTTGTGATGTTTTTGGAACTATTGTCCTTGGGCATAACACACACTTCAGCCATGCTCCCAGGTATAGTGTTTGCCTGTACATAATATATCATACATTATTCATGAGGTCTAACAGCACATTCATGTGCCTATTGGCCAATACTCTGTATAAATTTGCATTTTTATTGTGTTAATTTTGATTGTTTGTTCAACACTGAAGAAGGCATTTAATTGCCGAAACCGGTCTGTTTTTTATTTACAATAAAAGTCTGATTATTCACTATCTGGTCTTTGGCTGCATATTCGACTGTTAACCTTGCTGGCCATCTTTGTTTCTGCATGCATCCTGCTCCATCCCACCTCCATCACCAGGAAGAAAATGGCCATCCTTCCCTGCCAGATCCATCAAGTGACTAAGCCACTAATTATAGTCAGATTACATGAGGCGTGGTCTTGCTGTGTGGTTTTCCTTGACCAAAATCTTTAAATGTAATGAGTGAGATTATGTAAGGGTCAGTGGGGCAAATAATACATTGTAATGGGATTTCACATAGTGCATACTGAGAAAACTTTCTAGTATGGAGCAACAAAGTCATACATTGTTTATATATGGGACTATAAAGATCACATTGTGGGGATAAAAACACTCTAGGAAAAGGAAATGTGTGTAGCATATAAAGGTCCTTTAAGTTGGTGCCAGCGAAATCCTAACAGAATTGCATTAACATGGATTACATACTGTTTTGAGACAGGCAAACAAAGAGTTTTTACCATAGATAGACAAAGATAGATAGATAGATAAATAGATAGATAGATAGATAGATAGATAGATAGATAGATAGATAGATAGATAGACCGTCAGATAGATATAAATACAAATAGAATAGAAGCATTTTGATGAGAAGCAATGTATCTTCAAAATAAAGAAGCAAAGTAAATTGTGCTCCAATAAGAAATAAAATTCTTGAAACTCATAATCCCTTCATCATGATTAAATGTTATTATAGATTTAATATAAAAATTTATAATAATTCCTAACTATTTTAATTGTTTAGTATATCTTTTCTCACATGCTGATTAATAAGTAAGATATTAGCTTTATTATTAACCTTTCAGCAGAAAAGTTCAGAACATTCTGTTAAAGAATTATTGATAAAATAAATGGGATCCTTAATATCTGAGATAGTAAAATGTAACTCATCTGTAAACAATGATAGTTTAATTGCCAATTCTTCTCTATTTCAAAACATTTAATATTATTTGTTTGACATCATTTGTTAAAAGTTCTATTGCTGCTTCAAAAACTAGACAGGGTAATAAGCAATCTTTCTGTCTCTTGTCCTTCTATTACTTATTTAGGTAAATATGAATCAATTTTAGAGAATGGGTGACCAGTAGATCACAAACAAAAACTCCAAACTGACACTAAAAACAAAGAAAAAACATGAACCGGCTTGAGTAAAGGAATGAAACAGCCATAAACAATTCCAAAAAAATTAATCAAACTGAGAGCTTTCATCTCATCTCAGCAAGACTTCTTCAGAAGTTTAAAATAAGAAAGAAAAAAATTAAAATAAAAAATGTGTGTACGTGTTTATGTTTGTATGTCAAAGTATATGCATATATGACAGAGACAGATTGACGCATTGTTTTACTCTCAATAAGCAGTGCTTTTGCAGTTTAGTGAGTGTAAAATAAATGAAACCAAAAAAGTGTGTGTGTGTGTGTGTGTGTGTGTGTGTGTGTGTGTGTGTGTGTGTGTGTGTGTGTGTGAAAGCATGCATGAATGTGTGTGTGTGTGTGTGTGTGTGTGTGTGTGTGTGTGTGTGTGTGTGTGTGTGTGTGTGCATATACTGCATGTGTGTGAAAGTGAAGAGTGTGAGCCATCCCTGGTATCAACAGCATTAGTTAAGAGGTTTGTGTACCTTGTGTCATACCTCTCAAAACGTCGGCACAAGAAATCTGGACAGAGCCACAAGTAACAAGAACCAAAAATAGGGACAGATTTTATATACTGCTCTTATAAACTTAGAAAGTTAGTAGAATAACATGATTTCCACCAGTGTTATCTGAAGGATACGAGGTCTGAAACTCAGATGTCTGTAATTATTTAATGACATCAATTCTCAGTGGTTTGCCATAAAACTACACATTTTATAAGGATGGGACTAAACATATGAGCAACAAATCTGGACACTCTGCAAAAATGTAGACAGCTGAGTGGTATGCTCAGTTGATCATTAGCTCAAGATATCTGGATAAACCTAAAATAAATGAGGGATAAAAGCTCAAAACATTTTACTTGAATATTAAGATTTGTGTTAGCATGCATTTTCTGAAAAAGAGGTGTGTGTGTGTGTGTGTGTGTGTGTGTGTGTGTGTGTGTGTGTGTGTGTGTGTGTGTGAGAGAGAGAGAGAGAGAGAGAGAGAGAGAGAGATTGACAGTCAAGAGGTTTGCATACCTCTGGACCTTTCAGCTGAAGAAATCTGGATGAAACCTAAAATGAAGAGGGAATAAAGGCTCAAAAATAGGAAATTATTTTAATTATTGCTCTTATAAAATTACAAACTTGCTTAAATAAAAGGATTTGTGTTAGCATGAATTTTTCTGAAGAAAATAATAGTCTGAAACTCAAATGTATACCATTATTTGGTAACTTCAGTCTCTAATGACTGGCAACAAACCAAACATTTTAGGAGTAAGGGACCAAAAAAATAAAGTAATTACCTGGATATTTTTAAGTGTTATATTTTAAATGCAAAATGCTTCCTCCAACATCATTAACATATACTACAGTAAGTTTGAAACATTAGGCAGAGGAACTATTTATATCAAAAATATATATAAAAAATATAGTAATAAAAAATAAGCAATATACAACAATTTTACAGACAGGCCATTCTCTTGTGTAATAATGCCCTTCAGAGTATGTGCTATTGTGGAAGTAATGCCCTTCCATGGGTGTAGAGGCCCTCCACCTGTGACATCGGACCTCAGAACACCCCTGGGCAGGCATTACTTACACAATAACAGACACCCTGCTGGGCATTATGCTTGCTTAATATACATGTAACAGTTAAGGCATACACATTTTATAGCATTTATATGAATGATTTGAAATGTGTATTTTCTAAAACCTTAAATAAATAAGACCAATCTATGGAAATCTAATACCTTCTCAAAGTCAAGATTGAGTAGAGTGAATGTTATCAAAGTACTGCTTACCCTAAGATTGTCAAGTGTTTTTTTTTTGTATTATATTGTATTTGTTTGTTCACTATAAATCCCACTGGCCTTTCTAAATTAAAGATTAAAGCAGAGTTTTAATTGTACCTGTTGCTATGGATGTCATTTATTGTCTTTGCTTAATAATGATATGGGTCTATATTTACTGCAATCAATAGTATATTTGCATTTTTGCTAGACTAAGAAACATGCTCTGCTCATGAAGGCAGAAAAGCTTAACATGAAAAAGTATTATTCTACAGAAAAAAGTAAGACAAAAAGCTGCTTTCTGAAGAAGTAGTAGGCTAAAAAGCAGGAAAGGAATTAAAAAAATGCAGAAGATAGGTATGTATTAGTTGCTATGTGGGGTAGGACTCAAAAAAGCTGCCATTAAGTAAGAACTTTAGCCTTTGCAATAGATGGGAACTGTATCAACTAGACAGCCTTATAATTATGATCCCTATCCAAATCTATGCTTTTGTATTAGAAGTGGTCCTACTATACTTCAGAAGGGCAAAGAAAAAATAGCATTGTCCTTTGTAATGACTAAACTTTTTTTCTAATACTAAAGCTTCCAATTAAACTTTTTTCTAATAATAAAGCTTCTGATAACCCAGGGAGGCTAGATGCAGTCATCTGATATCACATTAATAACATAAAAAGCAAAGGCAGATATCTACTTCTTGTTAACAGTAAGAAAGTGCCACTAAAAGAAAGACAGGAAGTACAAACTGCATAATTAAAAGCTGTAACCTTTAACCTACAAACCTCCAATGACAGCATGTTCAGAATTATACAGAACTGATATTTTATAATTAGCATTTGACTGTGTTGTTGCATTTATTTTTGTTGATTCATTTGGTTGCAGTTTTATATCGACTATACTTACAACCTGTCACAGTTTAGAGGCTGCTGCATAAACATGTAGCTGCTATAAAATACGTTTGTTCTGCACTCTTGTGGGAGGAGAGGCTGGACTCTGTCCTTCTGAGCTGGGAATTTCTAGTTAAAGCTTATAGTGCCTATATATTTGAACTGCTTCTTACTGAAATTGGTACACCTCGTTTGCTGTAGCATAGACTAGATCCAGGCCTGCTGAATCTAGCTTTGTTTGTATAACTTGAGCACTAATCCAGGCATTCTTTAAAGTATTCAGTTGTATTTATTACTGCTGGTAGTAACTTGATTAAAGTGTAGCTATCATTTCTAAGTCTTTTGGATTAAGCACTTGGGCTTCAGACCAGTTGTTTTACATTAGGAAGGTTTGTGGCCTGCACTGTGGTGGCAGGACAGGTAGCTTACATCCTTCTAAGTTGGGAACTGCTGATTGAGAGCTCAGTGTCTGTTATTCTAAAAGTGTATTAGTTCTGGTTTAAGCACTTGGGCTTCAGGCCAGTTATTTTACGTTAAGAAGGATTGCGGTCTGCACTCTTGTGGGAGGAGAGGCTGGACTCTGCCCTTCTGAGCAGGGAATTTCTGGTTAGAGGCTTATAGTGCCTGCATATTCTAACTGTTTCTTACTGAAATTGGTACACCTTGTTTGCTGTAGCATAGACTAGATCTAGGCCTGCTGAATCTAGCTTTATTTGTATGCTTGTTGTTTGTTTATTTCCCTGAAACGCTAATTCCACCTAAAACGCGGCCTTTTAGCACTTCTGTGGATCCCTAGTGATATCTGCATTGCTTACTGTACTTATTTCCTTGTTTCACTTGAAAGAAAGTTACTGTTTGTCGTTTTTGCATTTAAGTTACCTGTAACACATTGCATTTAAGTTACCTGGCACTTGCTCACTAAAGCAATTATATAAGTCAGCTCTAAAAATTAAAAGCACTACACCCTCACAAACTCCCCTTGAGTACCTTGTTCCCCATTGGCCCTTTTTTCAATTATAAAGGAATTCCCAATACTATTCTAGCATGTCCAAAGGTCAGTTGTCAATCTCCTCTCCGGTCCAGCTGGTGAATCTGGGAATCTTGAGGCAATGTTACAGCTGCCTCATGTACACAGACAACCCTCTCCTCCTCCCAACAAATTCCAACACATGTGAGAGATGCAACCATATAGCCAAACTGGAGGCTAAGCTCTCTCAACTCAGTACTGGCGTAACCAGTCAGGAGGAGAAGGAAACCACACTCACTACAATTCCAGTCTCACATAGACCTACCACGACAACAAACCAAACACATAAACACACAAAAACATACTCGGAGGCTCTAAATAAAAATCTGCCTAAGCAGCAGAGACCTCCAAAGCAGACACCCAAGCAACCGCTACCCCAAAACAAAACACGTGCAACACATAGCTCACAAAGCCAGTGTGCCGAACAGTCACAGCCCTTAAGGCTAAACAACACACCTGATACACTTGTAATAGGTCACTCTATCGTCAGGCACACTGACGTCCCGCTCACCAGGCTGAACAAGGAGAAGGTCACGGTGAGCTGCCTGTCAGGCGCTAGGATCCGCCACATAACACAAGCACTCAGGTCACTCCAAGGCAAGTACAAATATGACTCAGTCATTGTCCATGCTGGTGTGAATGACCTGAGACGTACCTCCCTGGGCTACATGAAAAGAGACATAGAGGAGCTCTCTGAGCATGTAGCCCAGGCCGGTATGACCCTGACCTTGAGTAGCATCTTACCCTCACCAAGAATGATGCCACAATATGAAGACAAGATGATCAATTTCAACAATTGGCTTAAGTGTTGGTGTAATTCAAAGGGGATCCAATGCCTGTCAGCCTGGGATGACATGCTCGACAAGCCATGATGCTTCGCTAGGGACGGCTTGCACCTGTCACCCCTGGGCTTTCAGATATTGGCAAAGGCTCTTGCTACCCCATAGTGCCTTTTTAGGCAAGGCTCAAAAGACAAACCCACCTCCATAGGTATCACAAGGGATAAGAAACTAAGAGTAATGCTACTCAACGCCAGAAGTCTAAACCTCAAGATGCACGCACTCAAAACTCTCCTTAGCATGGAGAACATCGGTATCTGTGCAGTAACAGAAACCTGGTTCAAGGCTCCCGAGAGCACCCCAGCACTACCAGGTTATACCTCATACCATGCTTTTCGGCCCCAAAACTTGGACCGAACCACAAAAGGAGGGGGAGTATCAATATTTGTCAAAGATACCCACACCTCCAGGTTGGTGGCACAGCACGAAGCATCAGAGACTATCCATGTGCAACTAACTGTGGGTAAAACTGCCTTCCAGTTTATAGCCTGCTACAGACCACCCTCCCAAACACAGGAACCCCACTTGGCCTTCCTGAGAATACTGGAAAATATGAAGGTCTCTCCAAACACCATTATATTGGGCGACTTCAACTACCCAAACATAGACTGGGAGCATTACTCCAGCTCCAACACCCTAGCTCAAAGATTCCTGGAATTTATAAACTCAAATGCTATGGAACAACTTGTTACCACTCCCACAAGAGGGGAAAACATACTGGACCTGATCATCACCAACATGGGGACACTATGCTCCAGACCAGAATTGTATCCCTCACTGGTAAGATCAGACCATAAACTAATCTCACTGGATATTCACATCCCGACCCCACCCCCTGCCCAGAAAACCACAGTGAAAAACTTCTCTAAAGCAAATTTCACATGCCTCAAAACTGAGGCGAAATCCTTCAAAGCCCCCGGGCCTGTGGAAAATACGGCCCAGACCGCAGAATCTTTTATTAACGCATTCTATGAACACCTTCAGGAATGCATGGATCATGCAATCCCAAATAAAACCAAGACCCAATCCTCCAAAGGCAGACATCCTGTCTGGTGGACCCCAGCCATAAACAAACTATACAATAGAAGGAGGAAGCTACTACATGATAGAGCAAAATCCCAAAAAGGGAAGGCATCTCTGATCAGTATTAGCAAAAAACTACGTGCACTCATAAAATCGTCTAAGGCCAGCTTCGAGAGAAAAATTGCACAGGACACTAAGGATAATCACAAGGCTTTCTTTAGTTATGTTAGGAACCTGGGTGAGAATTCCCAGATATGCTCAGAATTAGTCCAAAATGACAAAAAATACACCGAGCCCACAGACATTGCCAACATCCTAGCTGACAGGTTCAGTGCAAACTTCTCCCCCCTCCCCACCAAAAGGACAAATATCTATCCCAACAGAGTGCTGCCCCCCTGACATCTCAGATGCTCAGGTAAGAGCCGCCCTCTCCAAAGCAAAAAACACAGCATCAATGGGACCAGATGGTGTCCCGGCTGCGTCCTACATGAACTCCAAGAAGAGCTAAACCCAAACATAAAACTACTGTTCAATCTTAGCCTTACTACAGGATATGTACCCAAAGAGTGGCGTACAGCAACAGTGGTCCCTCTCCACAAAGGTGGTGCCTCAACGGATCCTGGAAACTATCGCCCCATAAGCCTGACTAGCTTGGTCTGCAAAGCTATGGAAAGGATCATCATGGACCTCATAAATAAAGATATTGGGGACCTACAGACACTGGATCCTACCCAGTTTGGCTTTGTTAACGGCAGATCCTGCCTCTTAAACCTGGTCGATTTCTTTGAAACAGTCACCAAAGCCATTGACGAGGGGAAGGTGGTCCACACAGCCTACCTGGACCTCGCAAAAGCCTTCGATACAATACCCCACTCGGGTATTATAGATAAGCTCACCAGCTTAAATATAAACCCCTATGTCACTAGATGGGTTGCAAACTGGCTCAAGGACAGAACCCACATGGTTAGAATTGCTGGAGCCATGTCAGACTCCAAACCAGTTACAAGTGGCGTCCCACAAGGCTCAGTCCTGGGACCTCTCTTGTTCGGTATATATTTCTCGGCGGTACAGGCCAACACGGAAGGACTGTGGCTGACCAAGTTCGCAGATGACTGCAAACTGGGCCATAATAAACTCTCCAGCCGACACAAGCATCCTCCAAAAGGGCCTCATAGAAACAGACAACTGGTGCCAGAGCCATGGCCTCAAGCTAAACGCCAAAAAGTGTATAGTCATCCCCTTTGGCAAAAACAAAGTGCCCACAAATTACCACATAGGTGGTAATCCATTAAGTACAGAAGAAGTCATTAGGGACCTGGGGACCCAAGTTGATAGCAATCTCTCATTTGACAACCACGTGGCCAAAGTGGTTAGAAAAACATTTTATATAGCTCACCTAATCATGAAGGGATTCACATCTAGATCAGGGAGGTCATCGTACCTCTTTACTCATCCCTCATCAGGCCCATAATTGAGTACAATGCCCCTTTTGGGATGTACCTTACCAGACACCTGCAGCAACTGGAAAGACCCCAAAAGTACCTCACCAAGAGGATCAAAGGGCTCAAACAGATGCCATATGCTGCCCGGTTAAAGAAACTCCAGCTCTACTCAGTGGCATACCGCCTGCTCAGAGGCGATCTGTGCCTGGCGTATAAAGCCATGTCCAACCCGGCATTAATGGACATGTTGCACCTCAGAAAATCCAAATCCCATCGAGCTACGCTCGAGAGACTTGAACCTCAGCACTGAAATAAATAGGACATGCTGGAGGGACAGATTCATAACCCAGAGGCTCCCTTCACTCTGGAATAAAATCCCAGTCCAGGTTAGGCAGAGTCCCACATTGACTCTCTTCAAGAGGAATCTTGATGAGTGGATGGGAGATCGTAGGTTTACCCCAGGTATCACTTCTGTGTCACTGTTAGACAGAGGCACAATATACTAACCTCGAAAAAGGGCATAGCAAAATTAATTTAAAATGGGTGGCGAAAGCCAAACACACTCTGGCTAGGCTTATAAATGCCCTAGGGCAGATAGCCTAGTATGAACCTATGAACCTATGAACCTATAAATCACAGCAATAACACAGAGCTGCATTCCAAGTTAGTCATTATAATTTAATAGAAGCTGAATCAGAAGATGATTGTGAGTTACTCATGATAATTTATAAAAGTTTAACCCATTTGCTTTGTCTTGCTAATTAATTGCACTAAAATTACTGCATCCAACATGATGTGTATCTGCCAAAGTGCCATTTGATATTACATTAGAAAATGGCATCGGCTTCGTTAAAATGCCTTACATTACAAGTCAAGATTGCATCAGATATAAAAATCGGTCATATTAAAACAGCATGGTATATCCTGCAGAGTGTCAACGATCAGTCTGTGTGCAGCTGCTTTACTTAAAGTCTGATGTCATTATTTTATGTTGTTCCTTTTTCCAGAAAATGAAGGTGAGTTATTGGTAGCCCTAAGCTTCACTTCCAAATGCAGTGTTTAGGTCCCTTATACTTTTCCAGTCGCAGAAGCAGTACTGTACCATTTTATCCAGTGTTGGCTGGTTATGTATCTTTCTCTGATGCCAATGTACTGAGTTAAAAGCAATGATCTAGTAAGTGTTGTGACTAAGAGTTAGACTTCATATTTGACTGAGTAATCCATCACCCTTGTATGTTTTAGGGAATTTTGTGCATATCAAATTATGCTATATATGTGTAACATTTTTAAAAAACTATCATATCAAATCATGTTATGTATGTGTAACATGTTTAAAAAATGTATCAAATCATGATGTATATATGTGTAACATTTTTAAAAAACTATCATATCAAATCATGTTATGTATGTGTAACATGTTTAAAAAATGTATCAAATCATGATATATATATATGTAACATTTTAATAAGTTTAAAAAATTTCATATCAAATCATGTTATATATTTGTAACATTTTAATAAGTTTAAAAAATATATCAAATCATGTTATGTATCTGTAACATTTTTTAAAAAATGTATCAGATCATGTTATATATGTGTAACATTTTAAAAAATATATCATATCAAATCATGTAAAGTATGTGTAACATTTTAAAAAAAATGTATCATATCATGTTCGTGGGTAGCCACGGTGGTGCAGCGGTTAGCATTGTTGCCTCACAGCAAGAGGTTCTCCGGTTCGAGCCTCGGCTAGGGTGCCTTCTGTGTGGAGTCTGCATGTCCTCCCTGTGGTCACGTGGGTTTGCTCCGGTTTCATCCCAAAGACATGCTGTAGGTGGATTGGACACTCTAAATTGGCCCTAGGCATGTGTATGTGCCTTTTGTGGAAGGTTGGGCACCGGGCTAGCAACTCAACACTGTAAAACTCTACTGCCAATCATGAGTGGACAGGTGATCTGCTGTGGCGACCTCTAACCAGGAAAAGCCAGAAGAAGAAGATCAAATCATGTTTGTATGTGTAACATTTTAATAAGTTTAACAATTTTCACATCAAATCACATTATATTTGGGTGACATTTTAATAAGTTAAAAAAATATATCAAAATCATGTTATGTATGTGTAGCATTTTAATGAGTTTAAAAATATAATATTAAGAAATATTGAAGGCAATACATAATCCAAGTCCATGCACAGTACTTGTATCACAGACTACACTGAGGTATTTAATATTACAATGGATGCATTCCAAATATGATATTTTAGTAGGTTAAAATATTGTGAATATAGAAAAAAAATATTTCCATTTAAACATGTGTAATTGACTAAATGTGCCTTTTGTTTATTTTTCTACCTGTTGAGTTAGTGTATTTAAATAATGGGGGGGCATATATACATATATAAAAAAACCTAATGTCTATATATCCTAAAAGTGGACAGATGCCAAATAAGGGAGGTATCTAGTGCATTATGTAGATATTTCTGTTTATCCATACTCTTGGAGCATCATCAGAAGTTCATCTACATCCTTGACACATCATCAAAACAAGCAAAACTCCTCATGTACAACATATTTACATTGCTACCTAAAACTTAAAGTTAGCACAGTGTGCACACAAAACACAAACATATAAGCAACCTTAAAACTCTGGAGCCTGCATCAAGCAAACATCCAACCTGTCTACGTATTATAAACAGAAACATTAAAACAATAAAGATCATACATAATTCCCATTCACTAGAATGCAAAAAAAAGTAACACACATAAAAACTACCCTATATAATACAGTACTGCACATATAAGTCAACTTCCAAGAAATTGGTTCATATTTATTAACCGGGAAAGTCCAACTTGGAATGAAGTCAATTTTCAGAGGAGGCCCAGGGAGAAACACTCCAAATGCATGTCTTTCTAACATGGGAGGAAACCCACACAAATGCAGGGAGGACATGCAGACTCCACACAGAAGGCACCCTAACCAAGAATCAAACTGCTTGCTGTGAGGTGACAACACTACCACTGCGCCATCCGGAAGTTGAAACTGCCCTGTGTGAGGGATCAAGCTCACAACCTTCAGATTATGTGACTGACATATGACCTACTGCGCTAACAAGGCTTTGGAAAAAAATTAAAATAAAATAATAGCTAAGCAAAAACAAAACATGGCATGAAGGTGCTAGAGAGGGTGATTTATAAAAAAAACATGCACATTAGCAGAAAGTATGATGGGAGAAGATCAGTTCAGATTCAGATCAGGATGCAGCACAACCAAACCAATGTTTGCAGTGAGACAGGTAGTTGAGAAGAAGCTGGAGAAGAGGAAAGACTGCAGCTGAGTATTCCTAGGCTTGGAGAAAGCATAGGAGAAGGGCTCAAGAAAGATGATTTGGTCAGTCCTGTGATGGTTCAAAGTCCCAGAAACATTGGTAGAAGTAGTTCAGACTATTGTACAAATGCTGAATGACATAGTTATGAACAGTGCTCAGACTAAGAGAGTTGTTCCAAGAGAGTGTGGGGGTTTGTCAGGAGTCAACTTTAAGCCCATTTCTGTTCATACTGGTGATGGACTACATTAGCAAACAGTTAGAGGGGAGAGATCAACAAAGCATCTGTATGCAGATGATGTGGTATTGTGGTATTGCAGGCATGAACTGAATAAGAATTTCAGCAAAAGTTAGGGGAATGGAATGCAAAACTGAAGGCACATGGGATGAAACTGAGTATAGGCAAAATACTTGTCATACCAGCAAATGAGGGATATAAGAAGAAGCTGAAAACTAAGAGAGAGGAGAAAACAGTGGAACAGGTTAATAGCGTCAAACATCTGTGAGGGGTGGCTAAAGAGGAGGAGAGTCTGAATGAGGAAGGCAAAACTAGAGAAAAGTTCTAAACATTTACTTCAGATGTAGACATTACTGAGTATTGATATTTCTATTACAGTAGATAAGAGCTGTCTATAACCCCATGATTGCTGGTAGTAGCATACATGGCTAATTTTATATAAAAATGTCCTAAATTGTGCATTAAGATGTAAGTAACAGTTGTTGAAAATGAAATATTGCTCATTTGAAAAAAAAGACTACAAAGATTTGTGTATAATTAATCCAGAGGCAGGCTATCCATGAGGGACATGACACTAAACTGCAGATGAATTTGCAGTTTCCTAATCAATCATACAAATTATGTTTGAACAGGGTATCAAAAGCACTTTGCTTTATGTGGAGTGGAAGGCAGTTTCATAGAAGCAGTATATTTTAACTATTCCTCCAATATGTCTTATTTATGTTGCAAATGAGATTGGAATCCCTTGGGTGGGTGCTTATGCTACCTTTGAGCATGCAAATGTGTAATAGGTCCAAAAGGATATGGCCTGTTAAGGCTCTGTATACAAAATAGAGGTTAACTCTTTGCAGCCTGTATGATATTTAGAAAAATAACAAGGTTTTAGAGCAGTCTGCACAGTTTTAGGCTCCTGATTTTTTTAGTGAGAAAGCATTGCATTCTTTTTAGTTGCAACAAGTGTTTGGACAGGCACATAGCAAGATTGGAATTATACTGCATGATCAACTTAATGAGAGCTGAGTACAATGGAATGATTACATATCTTACCTGGATGCCCAATGGAATTATTACATATCTGACCTGGATGCCCAATGGAATGATTACATATCTGACCTGGATGCCCAATGGCATGATTACATATCTGACCTGGATGCCCAATGGAATGATTACATATCTGACCTGGATGCCCAATGGAATGATTACATATCTGACCTGGATCACCAATGGAATGATTACATATCTGACCTGGATGCCATACCTTTAGATGTTATCCATGCAATGAAAAAGAGTTGCCTTACAATAATGAATACATGCCAGTCAAAGGATAGTCTGTGTCCACAGTATCAACTTGGGGGGAGGGGTGTTGTGGTGTTATTGATATGATAGTTGCCAGGGAAGTCTCACATGCCAAAGGATATTATTATACATTTCTTTGCGTTTTGTTTTAGTCCATGTTTTGACACCAGCTATCTCTTTGGTAAAGGCCTTCTTAGAAAATGCTGGTGTTCTCTGAGGAGTTAATGATGACACCAAGTTTATAGTCATCGGCAAACTTGGTCACCCATAAACCTTTGACATTTACTTTGACCTCCAAGAAGTAAATTCCAAAGAGGAGTGGCCAAGGACTGATCCCTGGGGTACACCATTAGTGGCAGGCCTTTTGGGGGAGGCAGAGCTGCTCACCCTAATTTCCTGTGTACCATTTATGAGTCTATTAGCTCTTCAATGAGTTACTTAAGGATTTATGCAATTTAATAGCATTATAGGATTTAGAATTAGTATTCAGTTATCTAAAAAAAAGCCTGTATTATGAGCCTGAGAGTAATTAATTAGCAATATGAGCAACTATTCAGTAATGTGTATTAGCTTACCTTATTACACTGTATGTCTTTGTATGATAGTTCCTGTTAATTCCATTTTAATAAATTTCACTATTTCTTGTAAGCTGGCCTTTCTTTAGACTTTGTCTAAATGTTGTTATATAGTAACACATCTACTATTTCTTGAAGCTTTTCTCCCCGGGCCTCTGTTGCAAATGGGCAATGCAACCCATATGGACATTCTCAGTAAACAAAAGCAAACAGGCAGACAAGTAGTTAAATCACATTTAGTTATAAATCCCAATTAAGTCACTCCCACTAGTATAACTCATAAGCTGAGATTTCTCCTCTGTTTGTATACATTACAAACTGCAATTACAGTATGGAAATGTCTGTTTAGCAAGATTACAGACCAATGTTAAAGGTAAATGATGTGTTCATTCTATACAGAATGTAGAAAGCCTATGCCATATAATGGGGATAATCTCAATGTATAAAATGTTAAGAGAAAAGATATACAACACTCAGTTTAGACAAAATTTGAAGTGGTATTGCTAACCAAGTATAAAGAAATGGTCACACTATTCTTTTCAAATGGAATGGTGTACTTTATGAACAAAATTTTCATCAATACCAAAGTTATGCTAAACTTAAAAGAAAAAAATTCAGGCGTGACTGTGATATTGTGCCATATTGCATTTGAATTTTATTGAAAATGTTATTTGATGAATGGTAGATAGACGTTGAGGTTTTAGTGATGATGAGGTTAAAAAGTATTACTACATTTGAAAAAAACTAAACTAAACTCGCAAGTATACCACAAAGCACTTGGTACATATCTGAATGCAGCCTTAGTAATTCATATTTTAACTGTGTTGGTGGGTTTTCTCTGCTTTTATCCACATATCTAAACAACATCCTCCCGCTATTAGTAAAATATGAATTGTCCTCACCCTTCTATAATGCCAAGCTATCCAGAATAGCATGGAGAGCAAATTGAACAAATGTGACTAAAAGCAGACATCTCTCTTTCTTACAGCTGTTTCCTAACTGTGATGAAATAGTTGTAAGATACTGGGTGTGGTCAGTTCCCATACATAATGCTGCTTCATTTCACAGTTATATGTTCCCAACCCTTTGATTTTCTGCATATCATCCCAGCCTCATCCCAAATAAAACATTTCTCTAATTTTTGAAGTACAGACATCTTTGCCTTTTTGCATTAGCTTACAGACTCTGTAGTCATGCTCAGATGACATTATTCAGTTGAAAAGTGAAAATGCAAGCTTGTGAATTTGCTGCCTGATTATCATTTAAGAGCATTCACATAGTGTGCCTTTAAATCCTCAGTTCTGCTCAAAGTCTGGTCTGTGGTACAAGTCCCCAAACTGTTTGTTGACAGTTCTTAGCCAGTTTCTTTTTTTATTTTATTAAGTAAAGAAATACTGCATTTCTTTATTTAAGGAGATAAAACATGAATGGCCCATGCAGCTCCTTAGATGAGATTCCAGTGCAAGCTGGGGGAGGTAACCCGTTAAATGGGAGGTCAATGCAGTTAGCAAATCAGCTTGCCAGCTTTCTGTTCCTTTCACTGACTGGCTGTAGAAGCTGCTAATAGAGCATGAGGCAAGTTTTTATGATATAAAACCGCCAGCACACCAGGACCCAGTAGGTTATGGTTCTCTGCCCCAATTGCAATCAACCCACACCACTACGCGTTCAAGCAAGGAAAGCTCGCTCTACCCCAATAGTTGCCTATAAGCTATTAAGGTTCTCTGCCCCAATTGCAATCAACCCATGGCACTATGCATTCAAGCAAGGAAGGCTCGCTCTACCCCAATAGTTGCCTATAAGCTATTAAGGGTGTCTGCCCAAATTGCAATCAACCCATGCCACTACACGTTCAAGCAAGGAAGGCTCATTCTACCCCAATAGTTGCCTATAAGCTGTTAAGGTTCTCTGCCCCAATTGCAATCAAACCATGCCACTACGCATTCAAGCAAGGAAGGCTCGCTCTACCCCAATAGTTGCCTATAAGCTATTAAGGTTCTCTGCCCCAATTGAAATCAACCCACGCCACTACGCGTTCAAGCAAGGAAGGCTTGCTCTAACCCAGTAGTTGCCTATAAGCTATTAAGAGTCTCTGCCATAATTGCAATCAACCCATGCCACTACGCATTCAAACAAGGAAGGCTCATTCTACCCCACTAGTTGCCTATAAGCTATTAAGGTTCTCTGCCCCAATTGCAATCAACACACACCACTACGCATTCAAGCAAGGAAGGCTCGCTCTACCCCAATAGTTGCCTATAAGCTAGTAAGGTCCTCTGCCCCAATTGCAATCAACCCACACCACTACACATTCAAGTAAGGAAGGCTTGCTCTACCCCAATAGTTGCCTATAAGCTATTAAGGTTCTCTGCCCCAACTGCAGTCAACCCATGCCACTACGCATTTAAGCAAGGAAGGTTCGCTCTACCCCAATAGTTGCCTATAAGCTATTAAGGTTCTCTGCCCCAATTGCTATCAACCCACACCACTATGCATTCAAGCAAGGAAGGCTCGCTCTACCCCAATAGTTGCCTATAAGCTATTAAGGTTCTCTGCCCCAATTGCAATCAACCCACGCCACTACGCGTTCAAGCAAGGAAGGCTCGCCCTACCCCAATAGTTGCCTATAAGCTATTAAAGTCAATAACAATCCAACTTTCTTTTGTATTTCATAACGCAAACTCACTTGGTCCAACAGCACTGGTAAAATCCCAAACTACCCAAAACCACCATTAAATGTCGAATTAACCACTTAAACAACCAGTCGCTAGTAGTATATCCCTGTAGTGCATTCTACTGGGATATCAACCCAATTGAAACTCGGCAACAGTACCATAGAGCTTTGCTTTATTTTAATAATAACAGTGTGCTGTTTACTACAAGTACTACAGCTATTTGATCTAAAGGAACAGAAACAGTGTGCAGATTACAGTAAAAATTGTATAGTTAGAAAACATACCTGGAGCATCATACATTGTTACAGTGTTATCTGGTTTACTCTTCACCCCTCCCGTAGACCAGAGGTTATATATTCTCCTACCTAACCCACCATTTTTAAAACCTCCAGTGCACCAGGACCCAGTCAGTTAAGGTATGTTCCTATAACATGCTTGGAATATCATGGTACTATCTACTAGTAATTCCTTCAAGTTAAAAAAATGCATTTCTAACTGTAGATTAATAGCAGAGTCAGTTGTGTTTGCATATGGTTTCATACCTGCGAGTACGTTAATGGATTGTGTTACTTTAAATTTTAGCACTGAGCTGTATGAATAATAATGTACAACATTTAAACTGGCACTGTAACCGCACATACTAAGAAGTTTAAGAACATTGCAAAATGCTAGCAGGTTATGGTTCACCAACTGCTGCTTATTAAGAAAGTCAGGATAATGTTAATTATGCTGCTTAGTGTGTTTGTAATCCACGAATGACAGTGTTACTAAGTGTTCATGTTTATGACTGTTTGCTGGCTATAGAAGTTTGTTCCTAACTTATATATCCCCTTTCTAGGTTCTCTGCCCCAGTTGCATTCAACCCATGCCACTACGCGACCCCAGTAGTTGCCTATAAGCTATTAAGGTCAATAACAATCAAACTTTCTTTTGTATTTCATAACGCAAACTCACTGGTTCCAACAGCATTGGTAAAATCCCAAACTACCCAAAACCACCATTAATTGTCAAATTAACCACGCAAACAGCCAGTCACTAGTAGTATATCCCTGTAGTGCATTCTACTGGGATATCAACCCAATTGAAACTCAGTGACAGTAACATAGAGTTTTTCTTTATTTTAATAATAACAGTGTGTTGTTTACTACAAGTACTACAGTTATTTGCTGTAAAGTAACAGGAACAGCGTGCAGATTACAGTAAAAAGTGTATAGTTAGGAAAACATACCTGGAGCACGTTACATTGTTACAGTGTTATCTGGGTTAGCCCCACTCTGCTTGCCCTCACTATGTGAGGACTCGCTCCGCGCCTCACCCTGCCCCCAATTCTCACCCACCCCCAGTAGTGCCAAATTTATAGTATTCTCACCTCACCCCCTCTTAATTAACCAATCGCAAACTGTGTGTACTAACTATGGCCCCACTGCTATAAGTACACAGCCCTCTCCCACCCATTTTTAATCTCATGCTTATGAAGCTTCCATCTCCTCTTCTGCTTTAACATCACAGCCCATTACCACATAATTACTAGCACCCCTAATACTTTCAGTAAATAGTCAAAACAGTAGCAATGGATACATCCAAACTTTTGTTACTTCTCTTCTTACTTCTCCTGCTCTATATACCCCACCACCTCACTGCCTACAAAAACATTCTCTATCCACAATTCAAATGCCCAACATCATAAACCTGCACCACTCTTGCTCTTAACAAGCTAGAACATTTTAATAGCTTGTTATCACCAAACACCATACCCCCCAGATACTATCACTGTCTCCAACCCAACTGCATCAACCAAAAAAACAAGCCATATTTTAAACTTATAAATAAAGTTCTGAAACTCATAACAAGTATGAAATACAACCTTACCAAGGCCGGTGACATACACCCTAACCCTGGCCCATCCTCATCATGCAACCCTCTCCCAAACCCTAACTCTACCACACCTGCCAACACTAACTCAGTGGTAAACAATTATATCCACATTACTGTATTAAGTAAGCACCCAAACTCTTTTCTGGCCTGCCACCTCAACATCAGAAGTCTAAATAACAAAATCCACTACCTCCATGCCCTTCTAGCCATCCACTCCCCAGATATTCTCTGTCTCACTGAAACCTGGTGAAAACCAGCTACCAAAGCCACAGAAATAACTCTTCCTGGGTACAACATCCTTAGGCTGGACAGGACTCCCAAGAAAGGTGGTGCAGTAGCTGTATTATTTAAGTCTAACCTTACAGCAACCATTGACACCCAACAACCTCCCCAAGTTAGTAATGCAGAAATTCTTATCACCAAAATACAAATAAACAAAAACAAATGCAGATATATTGTTGTCATTTATTTACTCCCTGGAAAGAATGTCAACACCCTAGAACAGGGCGTCAAACTCAATCACATAAGGGGCCGAAATAAAAAAACATAGACTAAGTCGCGGGCCAAATTTTTTATTAATTTTTTATTAAGATATAGTAGATTCTACTAAGACTAGTAGAAGAAAAGATCCTGCATCATCCTGAGAGACCATATCCCACACCATCCTGGTGCATTAATCAGTGCACAGAGCATTGAATTCCATCAGCGCCATCACTGCGTGCCTTAGCGAGGTACATTAATCATGTCTGAAAATAACAACAAGCACAAAACAAACTGTAAGCAAAAAAGTTAAAAAAACAGATTTTTTTTTAATACATTGAAATTTAGGTTTTAAAATTGCTCACCTATTTGTTTTCTGGCCAGATGTCTGAGATCGTGTTCCCCTGGTTAGTGAGTCAATGTCTGGTTTTATGTCTTGTGCTGTGGCAACCCGCAAAACAGCGTGGAGGTTTTCATCGGTGATGCGTGACCTCTGCATTTCTTGTTTAGATTAATTATTGAAAACATCTGTTCACACAGATATGCAGCATGAAGTCACAGCTGTGGCATTAAGTTAGGGGGCAGTAGATGGTAAAAGTCCTGTATCGTGACATCCTGGAACTTTGCTCTCGGGCCACTATCAGTTTGAAGCTCTATCAACTCCATCTGAAGGTGATGGGGTGCACTGTTGATGTCGGCTGTGAAAGGATTGGCAAAGATGTCAAAGCCACAGTGCTGTGCTCTGAAGTCAGAGAAGCACTGATCAAACTCATCAGTTAACCGGCTCACTTTAGTAGCCAACCGAGCACAAGGAAAAGCACTGGATAAGGAGGCCGAGATACTCTGAAAACAGGAAAGTGGGCAAGATTGTCCTGTTCTAGTTGGGACTTCCATAAGAGAAGTTTACGCTGGAATGCTGTTATCATATCAGACATCTTTGTGATGGCATGTCTGTATCCCTGCCACCTCTGATTCATTTGGGCGAGATGCTTTGTTAAATCACACATCATAGCAAAATCACAAAGCCAGGTTGGATCTGACAGGTCAGGCAAGGGCTTTCCTTTACTTTGCATGAAAACAGTGATTTGTTCCCTGAGCTCAAAAAATCATTTGAGGACTTTGCTCCTGCTCAGCCACCTTATGTCTGTGTGGTATGGCATGTCTTCATGCTCTGCACCTACCTCCTGTAAAAACAGCTGGAACTGGCGATGATTCAGGCCTTGTGCCGTATAAAGTTTACTGTTTTTGTGACTGTGGTTATTATATTATCCGGGTTCAGGCACCTAGGCAGCGAGACATTTCCCCTGTGGTACATTTGACTGGGGACAAATGGCTGAAATTACATTCAGCTGCAGAGAAATATGGCTGTTTGCAAATTCCCTGTGGGCAAAGAGAAGAATGTGTTGCCATACCTACAGCTTCAATAACCAAATGCACAGGGGGAAAGCAACGTCCATGGTCCCCAAGGGAACATGAGACAGCAGGCAATATGGCAGGCATAAGCAGCAGGCTGGCCAGAGGGCATGTCAGTGGCAGTAAAAATGCAGTGCACAATGGGCAGTGCCTTTATAATCAGTGTGTGTGGACCACTGCCCTCTTCACAGTGTCTAGGGAACATTACCTAAAATGCATACTAGAACATAAATGTGACTACAGAACCAGGCAGGATTTTCTGCATGCTGTAGCACGCTTCTACATGACTTAGTCACACAAGTATGTACTGTACACTAAGCATAACAATCATTACTTCTTCTGCTTCCATGCATTTGGTTATTAAAGCTGTGGGCATGGCAGTATATGCTTCTCTTTGCCCACAGGGAATTTACAAACAGCCATATTTCTCTGCAGCTGAATGTCACTTCAGCCATGTGCCCCCAGCCAAAATGTACCACAGGGAAATGTTTCGCTGACTAGGCGCCTGAACCCATATTATCCATTTCTAGAACCTTACCACACATAGCTTCTTGATGGATAATGCAATGATAGGTAATCAAATGTGTGTGGCAGTCATTATTTAGCATTTTCTCTTTAATTAGTCCAACCAAGCCTTTTTTTCCTCCATACATTGCAGGTGCACCATCGGTAGTTAGCCCCATCAACTTTTCCCAGTGTAATTTAATATTATTTATGGTCTTCTCCACCATCTCAAAAATGTCCTTCCCTGTTGTCGTCCCATGCAACCCAAGAGTTCATCAGTGACAGAGAGGTCCGTCTTCATGGTTCATATAAAGATGGACAACTGTGCTGTATCAGTATTGTCTGTGCTTTCATCGACAGCTAATGAAAAAGCTAGATAATTGCATGCCTCTTCAGACAGCTGTGTTGTTAGATTTCCTGCAAGATCTCATACTCGATCTGCAATGGTATTTCTTGACAAACTGATGTTTTGGAAAGTCTGCATCTGGTCGGGGCACACCTGCTCACACACTTTTAGCATGCATTGCTTCAAAAAGGCACCTTCTGAAAAACACCTGGAAGCTCTGGCAATTTCTTCAGCCATAATATAGCTAGCTTTCACTGCTGCATCATTTTTGGCTATAGTTTTAGTAAACATGGTCTGCTGCAATTTCAGTCTGCCTTTTAATTCTTGGACAATTTTATGTCTTTAGTGAAGGGTATATTTAGCATACTTAGCTCCATGTTTGGTGTCAAAATGCTGACGTATATTGTACTCCATCACTGACACTGCCTCATAACACAAAATACACACCGGTTTGTCTTCGCGAAGTATGAACATATATTCACTTTCCCATCTTTCATTAAATTGTCTGCCTTCTGCATCAACTTTTTCTTGGACATTTTGGGAGTGATTGCTAGATTCATGGATGTTGGCCTTGGGTAGAGGTTGCTCTGTGCAGGGGCTGTGCTGGGGCACACAGGGATGATGCTGCCACAGTGCACCTCCCGGCCGGCTGCTGATCACTCTCCTCACCACCGCCAGTACATCCCTCACTGCAGGGTCACATAAAATGGCCAGGTGGGCCAGATTCGACCCACGGGCCTTATGTTTGCTACATGTGCCCTAGAACATATTCTACACTGGTTAAACTGCAACTATCCCCAAGAAATCATAGTCCTAGGTGACTTCAACATTGACTGGAATACCTGTTCCTCTGAAGCCCCTAGTAACCTTATTAACCTTCATGGGTTTATTCAGACCATATCCTCCCCCACTAGGTATAGTCAAAACAAAGGGAAAGGTAGCATTCTAGATTGGATCCTGATCAATGGTGATCCACACATGTACTATTCAGGCATCCTACCCAAATATCTAAGCGATCATTACCTCACCTATATTCTCAGGCACAAAGTCGATAACCCCCACCACCACATCTATAAAGTGACACATAGAAAAAAACTTTAACCTAGATAATTTCTTAAATGATCTCAAAACTTACAACTGGTCAGACCATAAACAACTCCCACTAGATGAGGCCATGGACTACTTTAATACTAAATTCTTCACCATCCTTAACTCGCATGCCCCTGTCCAAACCATCCGTGCCAAAACCAGAACCACTCCATGGCTAACTAGACTTACAAAAACAAAAATAGTTCATAGAAATAAGGCATGGGCAACTTGACATGCTACTAAAGAGCCAAAAGATCAAATCAGATACTGTCAATTAAGGAATGACACAAAAAAATCCATCATTCTAGACAAAAAAAAATACTTTACCCTACTGCAACAAAAATATCAAAACAAATCTCATATGTTCTGGTAAGGAATAAATAATCTCCTACATCCAGGCCACCCCACCACCCTGACCCCATCAGCAGCCCTTGACAAAACACCTGAGGAAATTGCTAACACATTTAATTGTTTCTTTACTGAAACTATCCAAGCACTAGTCACACAACTCACTTCCACCTGCTTCAACCCCTTCCTCCCCTCCCCCACCTGCTTCAACACCAGCAATACTACAGACCCTAATACTCATCTGTCCTTTAGCTTCCAACCCATCCCAACTCCCCTCATCCATACCCTTCTCAAAAAACTAAAACCTACAACTCTAGCCGCTGACCTCCTCCCCACTGAGTATCTGCAATTAGCCACAGACACCATTGCACTCCCTGTCTCTATCCTCATAAATAGATCAATCTCCGAGGTCACCATTCCATCTATATGGAAAATATCACATGTAATACCCCTCCACAAAGGAGGCAGTTCCACTGAACTGTCCAACTTTGTATAGCCATTTTGTCACCACTAGCAAAAATCCGGGAAAATTGCATCCACAAACAACTTATGTACTACCTCAATCAGAACAAACTGCTGGCTGACACTCAGCATGGTTTCAGACCACACCATAGCACCACTTTGGCTCTCTTATCTTTCACTAATTTAATCAACCTTAATTTAAACAACAACAAACTATCTTCAGCACTCTTCCTCGACCTTTCTAATGCCTTTGATATGATCAACCATCAGTTACTGCTCAGTACATTAAAAGCTGCCTTCCTAGACCAACACTCGCTACAATGGTTTCAGTCCTATCTCCTTGGTAGACAACAGGCTGTCCTATGGCAGGATAAGTTGCCATCTGGTCTCCCAATTACTCTAGATGTCCCTCAAGGCTTCATACTAGGACCCCTCCTCTTTTCTATCTTCATAAATGGCCTTCATACCACCATCCCAACAGCACACTGTATCCAATACACAGATGATTCAGCCTTGATCTGTTCAGCCACCTCTCAAACAGATCTGCTTTCCCTAACCCAGAACACCTTTAATAATATTGAAAACTGGCTAACTAACCTCCTGCTGCTCCTGAATCCTAATAAAACCAAGCTACTACTTTTCTCCCCTACCCATAGGTCCACGCATCCATTCTTCACTATTAAGCCCAAAAATGGGACCATTATCTCCCCAGATGACCAAACTAAGCTACTAGGAGTATTGATAGACACCCACTTCAAATTTGATGCGCATATTGACCACACTATTAAGTCCATTAACAAAAAACTTGGCTCTCTTTACAAGCTCAAACCTTTCCTTACCTTTTTGCCAGGGTTGCTATACCATGTACCCATCTTCTATCATCTCTCCTTTATGCCCCTCCAGTATTTACCAACCTTTCTAAAGCCAACCTCAACAAACTATCCTCCTGCTACTATCATATAGCTAGATTTGCCACTGGTATGGCTTATAAAACCCACCATTGCAATAGCTTAGTTCAGCTTGATTGGCTTGAACTTTCATCCCTTCTACAATACAACAAACTTATAATAGCACACAAAGTACTCAACCAGCCTAATAATACCCTGACTCTTAAGAATGTGATAAGCCCGCATAATGCCCTCAGGCCACTTAGATCCTCAAATAAATTATTGGTCCTAACCACAAAGCCCAACAACACAGCAGGGGATTCTCTGTTTACTAACTCATTTGGTAAAATTTGGAACCAACTCCCTGCAGTTCTAACCCAAGAATCTTCACTACCCATATTTAAAAAAAGCCTCAAAAATACTTTAAATCACACTGGCTCTGTCCCTGCCTAAACCCTGGCTAACCCTACCCTACAACTTAATATTTCCCTTCTCCTTTGATTACTATCAAGCCATTCTTTCTACTGAGCAATTGAGTTATATTTTAATGTTCAGAGATGCCTGCTTATACCTATGTTAAACCTAAAGCTTGCGGTATGCGTTTTTATTTACTGTGTTTGGTTTGTATGGTTTAAACCTTGAGTAAGGATGTACCAATAATCTTTTGTCACTACAATTCTATTGTTTTTGAATTATCTATCTATAGCATTATCTATGTAATTGCACTAGTCTAGCTGTCTTAAAAGTGGAGCTTTTCTCCCCGGGCCTCCGCTGAAAATGGACATGCATCCAGTCGGACTACCCCGGTCAACAAATGTAAAATAAAATAAAATAAAATAATAATAATTATTATTATTATTATTATTAATCATCAATAGTGGATTTACTAGGGTAGATAAAGGCTTCAAAACTATGACTTGTTTTCTTTCTGGCAAATTGTTAAGGACTGCAGTTGTTAAGTAATGGCAAGCATTTCAGTTTCAGACTTCATATACTTCAGAAAATACAGTGTAAAGCTTGTTGTGCATGCATCTTTATAAGTGCAGACAGCAGAAGGGTTTTACAGTGGATTGCCCTATATGGTTCTGATTGTGTTGAGCTGAAATACAATTTTGGGTCATTATTTAACTATTTATTTTATTGCAAGCAGATATCTGAGGTGCACAGAATCATACAAATGACTGTAATTGGTGTGTGTGTGTGTGTGTGTGTGTGTGTGTGTGTGTGTGTGTGTGTGTGTGTGTGTGTGTGTGTGTGTGTGTGTATGTGTGTGCCTGTGCATGTAATTATGCAGGGGTTGTTGCACTCAACCTCTTCTAATCTTTACTCATGCTTTGGTGTGTTCCTTAAAAGATTTGTGGTTTTCTGGCAAATTGTTGTGGATTATACTCACTAAATAATGTATGTTCATACTTTATATCATTCAGAAAATGCTTGCAAATGCAAAGCCTGTTACTCTAGCAACTCTCTATGTATTTAAGAGCAATGTTTAAAATCAGTCCCTGATTTTGGTTTTGTAGATCCTTTAGTAGTAGGGGTGGGGAGACACGATGTGTACATGTATGACAGCAACAACTTTAAATATATGATTGAGACCATTTTTTTCCTTTTCTAGTATCCCAATCTAACACCAAAGGAGTTTATAGGAAGTCACTATTACTATTCTTACTGCTATTATTATTATTATTGTTTTATTTTATTTTATTTTTTGAGTAGAGATGCAGGCAATATTTCCAGACATGCCTGTTTGTATCCTTGAAAGCATCTGTCATCTCAGTTTACTGAGAAATAGTAATTTTGTTGCTTTTGAACATTAAAGCATGGAAATGACTTATTTATTCCTTGAAATAAAATAAGACTGAATTTATTTCCTTAGTCAGCAGTTTTGTTAAGCCCATCATCGGATTAAAAGGTAGGAAGAAAATCTCTAAGTTGTACCTCAGAGTATCAAGAACTCCATGGCTTCTGGGGCCCTAGTGGCCTCGAACTCCTGTATTAATTCAATTATTTCAGTGCAGTCTTGGGCATTCTTACTGTTCAGTTTAAGACAAGGTGTGGAAATACATGAAAACCCATCCAGGTGTCAATGCTTCTACACTGTGCATGTTTAAGTGCCATAGCCTGTTTATTGCAGTTACTGCTTGTGACAGTTCAGAAAGAAAACCAACTGGTCTTTTTCACAAATAGTTTGGCAATCACTGTTCTTA
The DNA here is from genome assembly GCF_019279795.1 of Protopterus annectens. Classification (NCBI taxonomy): domain Eukaryota; kingdom Metazoa; phylum Chordata; order Ceratodontiformes; family Protopteridae; genus Protopterus; species Protopterus annectens. The sequence continues at coordinate 9,025,340 of NC_056727.1, read as the reverse complement.
GCCAATATTCACATTAGCCAGAAGGCGATAGATCTGTGTTCCTGTTATTTAAGGAAAAGTAAGGATATTCATTAGAGTCTGTCATCAGAAGTCAGCTGTGGTCAATACTGGGGCTCCTGTTTTCTGATGCCTTGCTAATTGTATTATTACTTGTACTGAAGTTATTTTGTAGGTATTTATACAGATCATAATACTTTATTTAGCAAGGATACAGTTTAGACTCCTCTGTGTAAGTTTTAAAAAGTGATTTCAGTCCAGTACATTTGTAGCCATTTCCTTATTTACTAAAAGTTCATTAAAAAGGGATATTTCTCATTTTCTGTCAGTAAATCTTAGTGGGTTACAGACTTTGTTATTTCTATTAAGTAGTTAAGAAGAAACAAGAGATGATTATTTGTTCATTTCAGCTAGGCAAAATACATATATTTTATCATAAATTCTGTCACATTGAGCCTCCAACAATCCACAGATATGTTTTTAAGTCTTCAACTTCTATAGATATCAAAAAGTACTTTGGGCTTGTTCATGCAAATAAAAAAAAATCAACTGTTACACAGACAGATAGAAACACAAAGACACATGTATGGGTGTACATGCACGTGCACCCACACACGCACATACGCACACATGCACACATGCACACATATGCGCGCACACACACACACACACACACACACACACACACACACACACACACACACACACACACACACACACATGCACACAGAGATTTACACAAAAACATAGATACACACAAACACTAGCATGTGCGCACACATATGCACACACACAAACACACACACACACACACACACACACACACACACACACACACACAGAAAAACACAGACAATGAATTTACTATGAACTGGATGAATATAATATTCTTTCACTATGGCTTTATATTTGTTACCTATTTTGCTAGTCAGATGCACATGTTCATTGACTTTTATTCTGCATTTTTTAAACTGATTCCAAATGAAAACAATATCAGATAGTTAATATTTTATGTACATAACATGCTCAGACTTGCTTGAGTCTCCTTTAAAACAAGCCTGCACCTCTCCAGGGATGCTGGACTCACCAGCTGAGAAATGCTTTCTCAGGCTTAACTAGCCTGTCTATGAAAAATCTGGCCTTTTCCTTCATAAGAAGTAGAATTAAAGCAACAGATTTGTCATTATTAGAAGAGATGAGGATTGAAATGTTACAGGATATTGTAATTAGTTTGATAACATCTTTCCTTTCATCACATTGCTGGAAAAGCTTCCCTTTCACAGCATGACACACACAAATCTCTGAAGAAGTACTTTAGAAAATTAAGCATATAATTAGTTGAAATATAATTCTGAGTATCTAAGTTAAAAATCAAGACAGGATCTTAAACACGTATCACATTAAAATGGTAAATCTTAAGTATTTGCAAAAGACTGTTTTATGACATCATGAATTATAGCAATAGGTCATCAGTGCTAATTCGACCTTGCTTTGTTTGCATTGGACTCTACTGTTACTACATGATGTTTACTTTCAGTGAATTCCATTTCACATTTTTCTTTTATTTATGCCACATCCTACCTTTAATGTTTTCATCTGCACCTGGTTACAGACATTTATTGGGTTTAAAAAATGCATGGTATGCTGTGCAGGTGACATAACGCTTAGCCTTTATACCTTTCAAGCATATCTGTGTACAATGCATTACATTACACTGTTGACTTTTGATGAGTCTTTCCTAAAATGTCTTGCTTCTACTTGTTATAAAAGTATACATTTTATTTTCTTATGTTTACTATGTGGTTCCTTCTATTTTTTTTTCACATGGGGCAAGTGTGGAATTATTAATTTTAGCAGGAGAGGGCATAGATCAGAAGTATACTTCAGTAGGGATATCCTCAGAAAGATACTACAGTACTCTTTTTACACTGTATTTGTAAATGTTACTTTATGTATGTAGATTTGTTTTTGTTGATTTATTAATCAGTCATAGTTTTGCTTCATTGATCAGAAGTATTTCTAAACTAGGTCATTAAACTCTGAGAAAAAGTAATATTACTGAAAAAAGAAAGGGCTTATGATAAACAGGCACCAGAATGCTTGAAAACTTTGCTGATGTGAACATATGAGAATCTTCACATGCTAAATGAATCTTCAAACATTATGATTATATTTTGATTTAGTCAAAATGCCATTGCTTATTTTTCATTAGCACAGCCTCTAACGTTCTATCAACATAATCCTTCTGTTTTATTTTATCTTTATAATTCTACATCGACCATTGCAGTATTTTAGTAGCTAATATTTATCTTAGATCTACAGCACACTGAAAGAATTCTTGTTTTTCCAACTTACTCTAAAGCTAGCAAACACAAGTTATACTGAACATGTTACAGAGGTGAGATCCCACTGACAGGAAACTTCACCGAGCATCTTCCATAAATAGGAATAGTCGACTATTGATTACTGCCACTACTTTTTTCTTTAACACATAATGAAATCAGATGAAAAGGTATCCACTTGCAGTGTCATTAATTGTGATATGAAGGGCCTTTCTTTGTGCTTTTCTAAAATATTCCCTCTATCCACAGTAAACTCATGTTCCCCTCAAAGCACAGAATGAGAAACTACCACACTAGCTATTCCTGTTTGATTATGACACCTAGCTATTCCTGTTTGATTATGACACCTAGTCTTTCTGCATTGAAGATTGGCTCTTTAGCATTTTGAAATATGACATTTCATGCTCTTCATTCTAGAGCCTTTGATTTTTTCTGTAACCATTAAGATCCTGTCCCCTAGTGACTATTTTGCACCATTAATTCCCAAGTTCTGTGGAAACTAAACATGTGATTCAAGAGTCAAACATTACATGTTGTTATCCTGTGGGGAATCAAGAGTTGTTTTTTCATCTTTTCATCACTCCTTCTTTATTGATCAACATGCACAGATAAAATGCAATAATAATAAGTTCTCATGCAAATGTGTGCTTCTACTATCCTGCTATATCTAGCTAAAGGTCAATAGATTATTTGACAGGGGTTGACAGGGGTGAATACCTGCAGTCAGACACATAGGTGTCACCCTTCTACTTGCACCAAACCATGCATCCAGGATGGCTGAGTTGATGTCGATTGTTCACTCCACCCCCCCCCCCCCGGCCAGAAACTCGTGCACAAGGGCCACTAAATGGAAGAATGCCCCCTGAGCCCTGCTCATATCTTTATCACACCGAATGCAATGCCGTCAGGCCCTACTTTGATCTTTATCACTCCAAATGCATGCTGTCAGACTCATGGTCAGATCTTTATCACCCAGTGCTACAAAAGCATGAAAATGTACTGTAGTATTCATAGCATTTTCCCTAATAACAGTAAGCATATACTGGAAAAATAAACGTTGTCTCTGACAAAATGGCATCTGCACCATTACTTACTCCCACATTATAATAATAAGACTGAGTACATAAAGAGAGCACTACTAGTGTTACAAACAATGCTCCTGTTGTAGCATGATAGCAGTGCTGATCTGTTCATCTACTTGATCCCACTGCTCTTGTTGTGACACAGGTTTAGTGCCAGCCAACAACAAATAGTTATCAAACTAAAAAATAATATAGTTTTATTATTAACCCAAGAATATTTTATCAAAATTCCTGATTAGAATAGTTATCATTACTTTGTATAATTGTCTACAAGATAATAATACACTACAGCAGCTTCATGGATGCATTCAGTGACAAAAATAATTTTTCAGGTGGCTTAATTCTTCCTTACAACCTTGGCATTTGAAAAATATATTGTAGATAACACTGAGATTTCTTATTTATAAAGTAATGTATGTGCAACAACTTGTTATAATGGAAATACATTTATTTTAAAATATCACTGATTGTGTTTACACAAATTTGGATGATAACAGTCTCAAAAGCTTAGTAGATTCCTTATGTGCTTCAGACAGATTGGAAGAGGGGGTAAAGAATAGTTTAATTTGCAGAACAGCAACAGAAATTGCAACTACCTTTTCTTTTTATAAATTTCTGCAGCATGCTCATTGGCTGCAAATGATAATTGGAAAAAAAGTGGAAAGCTTTAAGTCACGGAGTTAAGGCCTTTCTCAAAGCGCACAAGAATTTGATGAAGATAATGAAATTGATATTATTATTATATATTCCATGAGCTACTGTCCTCCATTCCATCCATGAGCCTTCTTATGAGAAAAGATATGATTGTGTACTGAGATGAGTGTGGAGAAAGGCTCATCCACATGATTCAATTAATTGGCAAACAAAAATAAGTATTAAATAACTTGAAAGATTCCCCTACAACACGCAAGCATGACACACATAGTGCCCTTCCGGATCTCTTGGCTGTTCTGTTTGCAATAAGTATTACAGTGAATTTCTGGATACACAGCTTACAGTTTCTGCTAAACTGCCTTCAAGCAAGAGAATTCTAGGTGTTACTACTGGACCATTGTTTCTTAAAAACAGCAAAATAATCTGAAGGCTTCTGAAGACTTATGTGACAGAAGAACAAAATGTCAGCTTTCCTACAAAAACAGAGGAATTTCAAACAGCAAATTATACTTCTGTATTATGGAAAGTTAAATGACTAAAATAAATTAACCCATTCAATTCTAATTTCACTAGAAGTCTAAATCTCAAAATGCACTCACTCGAGGTACTCCTTAAAATGGAGAACATCGATACCTGTGCAGTGACTGAGACCTGGTTCAAGGCTCCAGAGAGCACCACTGCACTACCAGGCTATAACTCATACCACACTTTTCGGCCATGTAACCTGGACCAGTACACCAAAGGTGGAGGTGTGTCCATATTCATTAAGGATATCCACACCTCTAGGCTAATTGCTCAGCATAATGCAGCCGAGGTTATCCAAGTGCAACTAACTCTGGGCAAAACTGCAATCCAAATTGTAGCTTGCTACAGATCCCCCACCATGCCCCAGGATTCCCACTCCTCTTTTCTTGATGTACTGGAAAATATTAGGGTTCAACCAAACACCCTAATAATGGGCGACTTAAAATTCCCCACCATTAACTGGGAAAATGACTCGTGTACCAACTCCTTAGCTCAATGCTTTCTGGAATTCATAAACTCCAATGCCCTGGATCAACTTATCCACACCCCCACCAGGGGCAACAATATCCTAGACCTAGTCATTACCAACATGAGTGACTAGTGTTCCACACCTGAAGTCAACGCCTCATTGGTCCGATCTGACCTTAGGCTAATTACCCTAGATATCCACATCCTGCCCCCACTCCCATTAAGGAAACCACAGTAAAAAATTTCTCCAAAGCCAACTTCATGCTTCTTAAGACAGAAGTGGTGAACTTCATGACACCCATGCAGATGGACAGTACAGTTACGACTACTGAATCCTACACAATTGCACTTTATAAGCACTTACACAAGTGCATAGATTGTGCTATCCCAAACAGAACCAAGACGCTATCCTCCAAAAAAAGGAAGCCAATCTGGTGGTCCCCTGCCATAAACAAACTGTACAACAGAAGGAAGAAACTGAAACTGTTGCAAAAGAGAGTAAAATCCCATGAGTGGAGGAGCTCCCTGGTCAGCCTCAGTAAGAAGCTGCGATCCCTGATAAAATCCTCCAAAGGTAGCTACGAAAACAAAATCACCACTGATTCTAAAGACAACCACAAAGCATTTATAGCTATGTCAAGAATCTCAATGGCAACACTCAGTTCTACACTGAGTTACAACACAATGGCACTAAATATACATACCCAACTGATATTGCCAACATCCTGGCAGATAGGTTCAGTGCTAACTTTACCCCCCTCTCATCCCCTAAAGAGCCCATATCTATACCGGAAGAATGCAAAGTTCTTGTAATCACAGCTGCACAGATAAAAACCACCCTCTCCAAAGCCAAGAACACAGCATCCATGGGACCAGACAACATCCCAGGCTGCATTCTTCACGAGCTACAGAATGAACTGGCACCCCACCTAAGTACCATGTTCAATCATAGCCTCATCTCAGGCTTTGTGCTCGCTGAATGGTGCACAGAGACGATTATCCCACTCCACAAGGGGGGAGCAACCACAGACCCCGAGAACTACTGCCCCATTAGCCTGGTCTGCAAGGCCATGGAACATATCATCATGGAACTAATAAACAAAGACATTGGTAATCTCCAAACTCTGGACTACACCCAGTTCGGGTTTGTAAAAGGCAGATCGTGTCTCCTAAATCTGATAGACTTCTTTAAAGCAGTCACCAAAGCCATAGATGAGGGTAAGGTGGTTCACACAGCCTATCTAGATCTTGCCAAAGCTTTTGACACCATCCCCCACTCTGGAATTATAGATAAACTCACTAAACTAGGTATAAATCCCTACGTCACAAGATGGGTTGCCAACTGGCTCACTGATAGAACCCACACTGTGAAAGTAGCAGACTCCAAATCCAACTTCAGACCAATGACAATTGGAGTACCACAGGGTTCAGTCCTGAGTCCTTTCCTGTTTGGTATCTACTTCTCTGAAGTACAAGCTAACACAGAAGGTCTTTGGCTAATGAAGTTCAGAGATGACTGCAAACTAGAAACCATAATCGAAACTCCTAATGATGTGGACATCCTACAAAAGGGCCTCACTGAGACAGATGCCTGGTGTCAAAGCCATGGCCTCAAGCTCAATGCCAAAAAGTGCATAGTAATTCCCTTGGGTAAAAACTCTGCACCCATGAACTACAACATGGGTGGTAGTATACTTAATGCTGAAAGTTTGATGGACCTTGGGACACAGGTGGACAGTAGTCTGTCTATTGATAATCACATCGCCACAGTAGTCAGGAAATCCTTCTACGTGGTACACCTCATCACAAAAGGTTTCTCATCCAGAACAAAAGAGGTCACCGTTCCCCTCTAGTCATCACTCATTAGACCCATTATAGAGTACAATGCCCTTTTTGGTATGTGCCTCACAAGACATCTACAACAACTGGAAAGGCCACAGAAATACCTCACAAAGAAGATTACCAGTTTCAAACAGATGCACTACGCAGACTGTCTCAAAAAACTGCAGCTTTACTCCGTCGCATATCGCCTACTCAGAGGTAATCTCTGCCTAACATACAAAGCTATGTCAAACCCAGAGGTGTTGGACATGCTCCACTTAAAGAAGTCCCAGTCCCTCCGAGCTACACGGTCTAGGGACCTAAACCCTGTCACCACAATAAATAGAACATGCTGGAGGGATAGATTCCTGTCCCAGAGACTTCCCATACTCTGGAATAAACTACCTATATATATCAAACAAAGCTCCTCATTAACACTCTTCAAGAAAAATCTTGATGATTGGATGGGAGATAGGAAATTCACCCTGGGGTTCACTTCTGTGGCTCTGCTCGACAGTGGCACAGGAAAATAATTTTCTTGGGTGGCAAAAGCCAGGGTACCTTTTTGGCTGGGCTTGTATAGGCCCAAGGGCCGATAGCTTAGTACCTAGCTATGAACCTATGAACCTAACATTGCACACTATCTAACATTCATACTTTTCATCAAAATTCTCAGTAAAGACATAGACAATGGAGATATTTGACCAAACTCCACAATGTCTTTATTGTGACTCACATACTACTGGGTAGCCAGGTGGCATACATACCCAATAAGAATTAAGACTATTCTGAGTTTTCTTTGTATAATATAAACCAATCAGAATAACAAAAATCAAATGTTTATAGATTCATTGAGATCAGAGGCTTGAACAGAGCAATAGATAGGCAATACATTGTTGTTTGTATTAAATCATTCAGTCCAATGGAGCTCTGGAAAATATTCTATAACTTCCAATGGCTGAATCCTGAGTGTTTGGTCAAAACCAAGTTATATCTTCACAGTTCAAACAAATCTTCATATCTCAAGAACAGTAACTGTTACAAAAGAAGAGTACATGACAAATTACTAATTCCAATCTAATATTTTCAGTAATAGAATTCAGTAGAGGTGAAGTCTTAAACTGGATTTTATAAGTCAGAATAAATACAGTAAATATTGGTTTGCAATGTTTTGCAAATATCTTACAATGCCTATGTGACTAGACTATGTAACCAGTGAAAGTTTACACATACTATCAGCAATATTTTGCTCATCTATTTATGAGATTGCACAAGAGGCTAAGCAGCTCTGAGTTAATTTGCTGTTGAGATATTTAGAGAACAATAACAATTATGAGAATATATATAAATAAATAGTATATGAATACCATTTAATGTCTCTTTTGTTGCACTAGACAGAGGTCAAGCGCCAATGCAGTTGCTTTACCAAATATGATACCTATAAGATTTTGTAATTATGAATGTAAATATGAACAGGTAATATTAGATTATATTTATTTATTTTTTATTCTGAATTCGTTCAGCAATTTTTTTGTGCAATAAAGCACATACAACAGCATACAGAATAAAAATAGACATTACTTAAAAAAAACACAAATAATTGCCTTTGCATAAAAAGAAACATAAAATGCACAGGCAAATAATTAGAGTAAGCAATTTACATACAATTTTAAGAATACAAATTTTACTGGCATTGTACTACATAAAACATATATATAAGTATTCACTTGGTATATATACACACAGACAGACACACACACACACACACACACACACACACACACACACACACACACACACACACACACACACACACTCATACTGTGTATGTATATATATATATATATATATATATATATATATATATATATATATATATATATATATATATATATATATATATATATATATATGCATATATATATATATATATATATATATATATATATATATATTTGATAAAGTTTCAGATGGTGTATGTAGCAAAGAGACAGGTTTCTGTAATAACCACAATATGTGCTATCATGTATCAGTGTAGAAGAATCATATTGTGGTATTAGCCATTATCAATGAAACAATTATATCTGTATCGCCTCTGGAGCTGTGATACAAGTTAATTCTGTCTTAGCTCCACGTGCATAGTGTTCCAGTTTGCTGGTGTTAATTTGGAGAATGTACTTTCACTTATGTCCAACTGAAAGGGAGGTCTTTACTGAAGGAGAGTATCATGGGTTCTAAGACAATAATGCATAGAGTGAGAGATTAGCCTATTAGTAAGTAGTAGACAGTAAGAATGCAAAAGTGTAAGGTATTAAGATGGAAATAAGCCCTCTTTTTAATTAGGGGGTTGGTGGCATTTTGAAATGTGATGCAGGGGTGTTTATCCCAATGAGATGATCAGATGGATTTCAGAATTGTATTATCAGTTTTCTGCAGTAGAGAAGAATTGTACATGGTGTTGTATCAAAGATATGGGGATCACATTTCAGGCTAAGGTATGTGAACTTTTATGGTAATAGTTCTTTTAGCTTCTAGTTTCTACAGGTTAGAGAATCTGTATGCCAGTTTTAATGGCTGAAGCACCTTCTGTGATTGAAATTCAGTGTGAGATTGGAATGACAGGGTCTGGTTGATAAGAATACCTAGCTAGTATTGTTATGCTACTATGGGCAGTGATGTACTAATCAGATCATATGTGTGCATCTGAGAGGTGGGAGACATTGAATCTTCTTTTAGGCAGAAACCAACATAACATTAAATGTTTATACATTAATTCTCAGCTTATTTTGTTAAAGCCAATTCCAGAGATGGAAAAAATAATCTGAAGTGGTTTACCAAGCACTGAAACTTGTTTGAGAACATGTTAAGATGATGTTATCTTTGTAAAGTAATATGATGGTTTGAGGGAGATCAGTTGGCAGATAAATTATGAAAAAAAAGACTAGGAGAGATCCTAGCACAGAGCCTTAATGTACGCCTTTAGAGAGAATACTTGTAGCGAATATGTGAGGGCCAGAACTGACAATAACAATTATCTTATTCAGATAGTTTTTTTATATTAAGAACATACCTGATCAGAGAAACCATAGATGGTCAATTTTTGGATTAATAGGCCATGGTTAACATCTGAAAACAAATTAAAAAATATAGCTCTAGTCAAAAGTCTTTGTTCCTAAGGGTCCCTGTAGGCATCAGTAAGATGATCATAGATGAACACCTAGAGAAATCACTAGGGTTTAGAGAGTTACAAAAAAAAACTGAAAAAATAACTAAACATATCCTAATGCGTATCCTGTTGAAAAAACTGATGCTTTACAACAGAAGAATTCCTAGTCTTTTTCTTGAAAGTTTGGCAGGAGTCTTGGCATGGGGATTTAACAGCACTGACTATGGAAGACTGGTACCCATATGTTCCTCTCACCAGATACCGGAGAAAATGGAATGATGCAAAGGTAGTGACTGCTAAGATAGCACTAGTGCAGAGGCAGCATTTATATAAATCAATGGGTATGATGGGGCATAAACCATTACAAATGCTGTGAGCTGGAAGGTACATGTTGGACAGGATCTAGCATGCAGGGTGACTGCTTCAGCTGCTGATGCTCCAGACTTCATTACCAGTATTAACATTCTGCTATGCAAGGTCATGCAAACAGAATGGAACACTTTACTTCTGCATTAAGAATGCTTACTGTATTATCGATAAAGCCAATTGTAAGGCAGCATGCTAAAAAGTTACTACTTAAAATTCCGCCACCATAAAGGACTGTTAATATCAAACAGCACAGATTGACTGAAACCATGAAGAAACTGAAGAGACAGTTACAGAATGCTTGGGGCCCAGTTTCTGATACTAGATATTGATCCAAAACTAGATTGCATAACAAGGTGACAGTGAAATAACTCAAGGTATATGGGGATTGAAAAGGCATTACAATGGAAAGCAGAGGAATCCCTATTAAATCAGCTAGTTAACATCATTGTACACACTTTTTTGGATGCAGCAAAAGTTGACAATGGCAATTGGTAAGTAAATCTGCTGAGAAATTGTACAGAGAAGTCACATCTAAGACAGTCTAGCAAGCTGACTTCATTAGACGTAGACTTATGCATTGTAATCTCCCATGCCTGTTCAAATGAAAAATAAAAAGCTGACTTTGACTCAACTGTATATGGATAAAGTCAACATATTCAATCAGTGTTTACCTCAGAGACACAAGTTATAGGGTTTGATTCTCTCATTTGGAAATTAAATTGTCTAGGCTTAAAATGGCCCACAAGGGCAGCTAACCTAGTACTCAGCTATGAACTATGAACTATATGGAGTGCTACAACAAACACAGGACAACCAAGCCTCCCCCTTCATGGGCATATTATATTCCAATGTGCACATGAGAGTGGCATCCACTGAACACTTCTCATTCCCCAAATCTACAAACTGCAAAAATGGCTGAAAGCATGAACTGACTGCTAAAATCATGAATCAGAAAATTAGCATTGCACCTCACTGTGTAGGGATGGACACATGTTTTATCTTAGGCACTCTTTAACCTCAACAAATACCTTGGTGAGGTCATGCTTTTCAGACATGTAAACTGACCAAGAGTGGCAGCAACTGTGTCTTACAGGAGGTTCAGTAAAAGAACATACAGGCAGTCCTCCAACCAAATGGAAGAGGTAACATTAGGGAGCAAGAATTTCAAATGAACATATACTTTAGCACATGAAAGCTTACTGGATATGCACAGAATTAGGGGTACTATACTCTGTCAGTTGTTGCTTTCACTTGAAGCTCCTGAAAGACTGAAATCTCTAGGTCTGATCATCCTTCATAACAAACAAAATAAAAAAAGTTAAGTTAATGAATTCACTATTTCTGGGTCATTATTAACTGTTAGTTTCTGGAGTGCATCATTTCAATTAGGTCTAATTATCTGCAGCAAAGTTGCTCAATCAATTACCTTGTATAATATACATTTTGTATTGCTTGCAATATTTTTAACTGAGAATATTTTTTCAAATATTAAACTGATTAAAAGACCATGTTTGCTGTTACAGAAACAATCTTAGTGTTACAGTATTTTATAGCTGGATCAAATTCTGGAAGGGGAAAATGATTTAGTTCTGGTATTAATTACAGTTCTAGAAACTATAAGAAAAGTTACTGGTATGTTAAATCTGAAAACATTCACTTGTTTCTACTGTCATAATATTAATATGCACACAATTGTTTATGGCACTGTCATTTACACATTTTGTTGTTTCTGATTACTGTGGAGTTGAATGATTTTATGGTATTTTATTCTGAGTATAATTTATATTTACTGTACATTTTTACTGATTGATTTGAATATTTAATTAGTTTTATCTGCATTGCTTATCATAATGCTTCATCTTGCTGTAAGAAGTACACTGCTTTCCTTATGCTAGACAGATGTGTCTATGAGGAAATGCACCCCTCCACAAACACACGCACACAAATTACACATGCTCAAACATATAAAACAGTTCCAACTATTTGTAATCTTCTTTAGCCTTTTAAGTACTTTCTGAAAGGTTAACTGGTTTGAATAAATGACGTTGCATTCATATCAATGTTTACATTTGACAATGTTGGTTTGCTGTTTATACAATCCTTTTTCCTGTTATACCCTACCAAGTCTTTTGATATGAGTAAATTCTAGATAAATAATGTTTAGCTTAGCATTATCAGAATTTTCATTCTATTAACAGAGCCAGTTAAATGAAAGTTCTTAATCATCATTCTAAGCTTAGTTTTGTACATGTGAAGCATTTCAAAATAATTCTTGCACTGCCCTCCTTGAACGTAAAATCTCAACTTGTGTAGTGTTTTGTTTTGGGTCATCAGACTATGTAGCTGTTTCAGTTATAAGATTTATGTATTCTTTACATTTTCATGTGTTATATGTAGAATAACAGCTTTAAGTGTATTATATCAGTCACATAGTGCTCAAAATGTTGCACCCAATTTGTGCCACGTCAGACTAAGGGCAACCTGCTCAATATCAAGATGAAATGGTTTCACAAATGCTTGCTCTACAGTCATTTTCATACATTTAGTTTGTTTTAAGTTTAAAATACATCTTTCCACTGTGGTTTTCTCTATAATTTATAGATACTAACCATACAGCTTGTTTTGGCAGGATTCAAATGGTACATTATTGAAGTAATCTGATATATTGTGTACTTTCACTAACTGAGAGACTGAAATAGTTACTTATAAGAATTTTATCAAGGCAGTCTGACATGTTTAACTACATATACATATATATATATATATATATATATATAGAGAGAGAGAGAGAGAGAGACAGATACACACACACACTATGTATATATAGCAACATAGTAAAACATCAACATCCCAAACATCAACAACACAATGTTAACAAAAAAAATGTTAACATATTACTATGCAGACAGCTAGCAATAATCTTGGTGCATGCAAGGCTAAAATAGAAAAAAAAACAAATCATAAAAATATCATTTTCTGCATGGGTCAAGGACTTCTGCAAACCCCAATAAATTATATTTTTATATATACAAGTTAATTGTTTCAGCACATTGCTAGACTCTTCATTTATCCTAGTTCAATGAGTTACAACGATGGAAGTAGAAGCAGGTTTATTGGCTTAAATGCATTATTAGAGGCCTGTGTATAACTGTGCATTCAACAGCCATTGTTCTGAAATATTTTATTTTTTCAAAGGTAAAATGCCTATATGCTGTGGAATCTTCTTAAAGGCACATTTGCAAATATTTTGTGCAGATGTTTTAGTCGTTTGCCAAGGTATTTCTGTCTGGCTCCTTTGAATATATTCTGTGGAACTTTTCTTTACTTGTTCTATTTTTGAACCCTACTTGGTCCATATCTCTTATCTTAGGTGTAAAAGGCATTTCATAAGCTAGATGTTTCAGAATAGTGGTATAAATGATAAGATTAAACCCATATAAAGCACACTTATAGTTAGTGGTGATTGATTTAACAGCCTCAGTATCATTGTGCATTCAAAAGGCAAACACTTTCTTTCCAGGAAAAATGTGCATACTTTTTCATGATGTCTTGATAAAGAGAGTTTTATAAATACTTTGCACAGATGTTTTACATTTAGTGTTTTTTTCCAAAGCTTTCATTTTCATTGTACTTTCATGGTCTTACTGTACCATGATAGGCTGTCTCCCATATATGAGAAAGGATAGGGATCTGAACCTTGTCACCACAATAAACAGGACATGATGGAGGGATAGATTCCTGTCCCAGAGACTTCCCATACTCTGGAACAGGCTACTCATCTATGTCAAGCAAAGTTCTTCATTAGCACTCTTCAAGAAAAATCTTGATGAGTGGATGGGAAATAGGAAATACACCCTGGGGATCACTTCTGTGTCTCTGCTTGACAGTGGTACAGGAAAATAACTCAGCCAGGGAACCTTGTTGGGTAGGCTTATGTAGGCCCTTGGGCCGATAGCCTAGTACCTACCTATGAACCTATGGAGGCTAGTACACTGAGGGCTGAATCTGCTTGGACAATAGTGTCCTATCACAAACACTTGGCAAAGGAATTAAAACATTGGCATTAAATTTATGAAACATGGAAGAACATTAAACATGAAAAAGTTTCAACATATAGCATCCATTCGGAGTCTTTAATTATATACTGGGGGAGTTCTCTTCTAAAAATATGGAGGCATTCTCTGGAAGCATAAGGTTGGAGGAAGAGTATACGTTGTCTTGTGGAAATTATAATATTAAGAAACATGACCTTGACATTATAAGAAAAGCAGATGACATTTTATTTCTTTAATAACCAACAACATTTTGTATTTTCTTGTTTTCAAATAGTGAAGCATTATTTCAGAGCTGTCAGTCTGCCAGTTTGAAAGAACACTTATGTAGCATCTGAACATATGACCTTTCTATGGCCAATGGTAATGGACTGGTCTCATGTTATCATAAGGTTTTCTGATTATTACAAAAATGTCACTTAATTTTAATTGGATACTCATCATTTTTCTAAGGCATAATTAAATTATTTATTCTGTATCAGATGTTCTTGATTTAATAGCCATTGTCTTGGAGTGTCCAGTGCTGTCAATAGGGTATGCTGGCCTTTCTGCTGTCTGAAGCAGACATACACACAAATGCAATGACTACAGTTGTTATAAAGAATTCAGTCTAAGATTAAAAAATTGTAAGCAATCATAATCCCACTATAAAATTGATAGATACTGTGTAAATTAAAATTATTTTCCCCAATATACTGTGTGTACGGTGAAGGGTGTGCAAGGCCAAACAGCAGTTTTCAAAATAATATGCTTGCTTTGCAAGAACAGTTATGTTCTGCTTAGATATTAATAACATATAGCTGTGGGCATTACTTTAAATGCATCCTGTTATAGAAAAAAAGGAAGTTGACTTTTTTGGCTTTGAGATGCAAAAATAAATAAATAAATAAAATGCAGACAGGTCAAGTGACACAAAGATGGCGTGGAGAGACTTTTGTGCAGTCTTCAGATACAGCAAGGGCCAAAAAAGGGCATGAAATAACCATGGACTTTTTCATGACACAGACAGAAACCAGAAGAACAAGTCACAAGGACATTAAAAATAACATTGGTTGAAAAGAGTATATAAACTGGACAGTATGTTTCATTCAGTAGTGACGTCTTAGACTAAGTGTGCCTTAGTCTATTCATCTGTCTAGCTGTGTTATAATAGAATTGAAGTAGCTCTGACAGAATTAACTGTTTGGCAAGAATTTGTTCTGAGACAAATAAAGTATAACAGATACAGTAGTACGGAGTTTGTCTGGTCTACTTTTGGACATTTTCTTCAGTGACATTTTCTTCAGTGGTGAAATAAAGACCTCTGCTCGACATTTCTTCAGAAAAGAAAAAAATACATTTCCTCAAAAATCTTTGATAAATTATCTTTACCAAGTTATGTATCACTGGATATGTAACTCTGACCATTTAAATGTATTATATAATTACTTTAAAGTAGTTATGGCATTTGAAACCACATTTCCAATACAAATATCACTCCCTTTATGTATTTTTAACTCTAAATGACATACTTAATAAGATCAGTAATTTAAACAATAAATTGCTTATTATTAAGGAATGGACATATTGCAATACAGCACAACTGACACAGCACAATATTTTTTAATGTCTCTGCTCTGTGGACACGGGTCTACTTTAAAACACCAACATGCAAAACACCGATGACGAGATCAACGAGACCGGAAGATCGACAACTGAGATGACCGACAGTTTAAAAGCATGAAACTTCACATGCCTGACAAACTACAATCCCGACAATCAACAAAACAAAACAAATACCTTTTCCGAAAAACACACACACAAGCACAACAAAAAACTTACAAACCTACACTAAACCTTACATACACAACTATCTATGCACTAATCTTAATCCAAACCCAAACCCTAACCCTAAGGTCGGTCACTATCGCACACTCACCTAACCCGCGCCCTAACCCTAACTCACTTAACCTGCCCCTAACCCTAAAGTCTGTCACTATCACACACTTACCTTACCCGCACCCTAACCCTAACTCACTTAACCCGTCCCTAACCCTAAAGTCTGTCACTATCGCACACTTACCTTAACATGTCGGTGTTCTCAGCGTCAGGCTTTTAAACTGTCGGTCATCTCATTTGTCGATCTTCCGGTCTCGGTGTTCTCGTCATCGGTGTTTTGCATGTCGGTGTTTTAAAGTAGACCCGTGGACACACATCTCTTGATTTTGTAGCACAGTTTTACAGTTATTAAATGTGAAGCAGGTGTGGAAACCAAGCCAGTTTTACACATTCAGGTGGACTGTCTGTCAAAATCTAATCTTTTTGGGTACTGGGACTTTTTGAAATATAAGATCTATAAAAACAGTGCTGTCTATCAGAATGAGTTCAGAAACATTTGTTCGCACACTTGACATTGAAATGTGCTGGACTGGAAAGTTGATGTTACTTTCAACAGCACATGGGAAGTAATCAGGCCTTAAACCCATGCAGGATCTTACTGCAAACAGGTGAAAGACACTGATCTCTTCATACCTGAACAGGTCAAAGCAGGCTAAATCTGAAACTGTTTACTTCTCCTTAGAATAAAGAAGGACACTAATACAAAATAAAATTACAGTTGCATTACTGTTTTTTTTTTTTTCAGAAAATGTCACAAAGAATATCATTGGTCGTTTAAGTTTATCTGAAACTGCTGGTTATCTGCAGTTATACTTATGAAATATTTGAACATGACCAGTGGATGTGTCATTAATAATGACAGGGGACTAATTTAGACTTATTTATGTTAATTCAGACTTCCAGCACTGATTTAAACAGTGCACTAGAACCTTTTTATTTACTTGCCCATAATACTGTGTGCTGAGTAGACTGTTTCATGTGCATGTTTTTTATCAAAATATGCTGCTTTACTAACAAAGTGCACTTGTAAACCCAGAAATATTAATATTCATAATAACACATGCTGCATATAGAGACTGTCAATCAGGAAATGGAAATATACCCCATGATACAATGTTGCAAAATGCTGTTTTCTCACTCCCATTTTTTTTCAGCTGAGTTGTCTCTAGTATTCATTTTTTAGTATTTTTATTTTTAACACATATTGCACAGACTGATTAATATGCATGGAAAGAATACCCCCAGATTTAATAAACTCCATGCAAGAATAAGACTATTCTTGCATGGAGTGGTTTGTGTCCATTTAGAACAGCAGCGTGCCTTGAATAGTCATGAAGGCATGCTGCTGTACTTCATATATGGATACAAACCGTGAACGAATGCAGGGGCCATGTCCAAGTGCACAGACTCTAAACATGCCCCCTGCACTCAGAAAGTGCCATATGGCACTTTCTAAGCTGAACTGCATAATATTTGAGCTTTACCCTAATATTATGCCAGTATTTAAGTGTCCGCAGACACTGAAATGAAAAAAATTGTCATTTCAGTGTCTGCAGACACTGAAATAAACATCAGCAACAGGAAAGCAATGCATGGGGTGTGTGACAGGTTCTGTGACACACCCCCTGCATTGCTAAATTGCAGTATGACACTTCTGCAACCTGCTAAAGCAGGAAATGTGTGCAAATGCACACATAACAGGGGATAAATCCCCCAAAAGTGACAAAACACACATAGAGCTCTCACAAATATAGAAAGTTGATAGAGAACAGGTCATGCATTAGCATGAATTATGGAAGGGTTTAAGTCTGAAAGCAAATGTATGGCAATATTCCCTTGCAGCAGTGCATGTTAACAAAGGCACAAATGATGGGGGAATAAATAATACATTAGGGACACGCCTGAAAATTTGCCCTCACACACTTAGAAAGTTGAAAGATAACAGGACATATATTAGCAGGAGTCCCTGAAGGATAGAAGCCTGAAAGCCAAATTAATGCCATTATTTCATGATTGCAGTCCTCAATGACTTGTCAAAACACCACAGGACTCACTTATATAACATAATAATATGAAAATAATATAAAATTTTTTCTTTCAAGCCTAAGGAATGTTTAAGCTTAGCTAAGCGGGTTTGCAGGTTATGGTTGTCCGCTTAGCATAGCTTCAACATCCCCTAGGAGAAAAATGCAAATATAGAGATAACATTTCTAAGCTGAGATAGTGTAGTGGTTAGAGTCACGGCTTTACATGCAGGCATTCATGGTTCAAATGCTTACTTTTCTATGGGAAAGTAGTGTTAAAATTATTTTTGTAAACTTAAATTAAGTAGCAACTGTTTTTAGTCAACCAGGGTAGTGTAGCAGGTCCAAAAGTGAGATGTCAGTCTAGAAAAGATGTGAAACCCCCATATAAACACAAGTGCCCCATACACTATAGTCACACAAGAATATAATTTAATGAAAGCACATAGGGGGATGTCATGGAAGGTAAACATAAAATTGCAATATGTCAGTAATGAGGAATCAATGCCACAAGCCTGATACTTCAAAAAATGAAATGTGAGCAATGTTAAGTAGTGCTCAGCTATGCTAACCTTTTGTAAGCATTGCTTAAATGTAAATGCTAAGCAATAAGTAGCCCAGCTAAGCGGAGTTGTGCATTGGTAAGCAGTGCTCAACATCTATCCTTTTAAGCACTGCCAACCTTAGCTAAGCAGGTTTACCCATCGCTTAGTTTAGCTCAGCATATTCAAAATAGTCCAATGACAGCAAAGGGTGGGAATTTGGCTTTATTTAAACCTCACAGGTAGGAATACAATCATAACCAGTTGTAGCTGATCACTGCACGCACTATGGCTGGCGTTGGTGAGCGTATGTGCTCTCAGGCACAGTGTTGGGGCATTCAGGAGTCCAGGGTCATGGTTGGACTCCTTGTGAAAGACCATGAAGGGAGACTGCTGCAGGACCAGTACCAGGGCTCACAATACAAAGTGGAGGCCTAGGACCATCTCGCATGTGACCTCACCAGTGCTATTGGCATCCCTCAAACTGATGAGCAGGTCCGGTATCATTATACTGACCTCGAGCATAGGAAGAGGGAGCTCTTGGACCAGTGGACCCAAGACGCATGGGCACAGAATGTCCCAGAAGTGTGTAAGTATCAATATCACTTATTGTTCCCCAAAGTGCAGCCTGAGTATGTGATTGATAGGTATGCATAAATAGGTTCATAGATTAGTACTAAGCTAACTGCCCTTGTGAGCCATTTTAAGCCTAGCCAATTATCCCTTGTGAGACTCAAACCCTGCACCTTGTGTTTGTAAGGCAAACACCTTAACCATTAGGCCACCCTCCCAACCAAATGTTTCTTCATCTCCTGTACAGCTGCAGATGAGACGGCCGTGAATGTGGAATCACATTCAAACAGGCTGCTAAGAATGATGCCACAATATAGAGACAAGATGATCAGCTTTAACAATTGGCTTAATATCTGGTGTCATTCAAAGGGGATCCAGTGTCTGTCTGCCTGGGATGACATGCTTGACAAGCCACGCTGCTTCGCAAGGGACGGCTTGCACCTGTCACCCCTGGGATTCCGGATATTAGCTAAGGCTCTTGCCACCCCCATAGTGCCTTTTTTAGGCAAGGCTCAAATTCTAAACCTACCACCCTAGAAAACAAAAATGGGAAGAAACTGAGGGTAATGCTGCTCAATGCCAGAAGTCTAAATCTCAAAATGCACGCACTCGAGGCCCTTCTCAGTATGGAGAACATCGATGTCTGTGCTGTAACTGAAACCTGGTTCAAGGCTCCTGAGAGCACCCGGCACTATTAGGTTTTACCTCATATCATGCGTTCCGCCCCAAAACCCGGACCACACCACAAAAGGAGGGGTGTATCCATATTCATAAAGGATACTCACACCTCCAGGTTGGTGGCAACGCATCAAGCTTCGAAACCATCCAGGTGCAACTAACCATAGGCAAAACTGCTCTACAAATTGTAGCATGCTACAGGCCACCCTCTCAAACTCAGGAACCCCACACAGCCTTCCTGAAGACACTGGAGGGTATAAATGTATCTCCAAACACCATCATATTGGGTGACTTCAACTACCCGAATATAGACTGGGAACATTACTCAAGCCCTAACTTTCTAGCCCAACGGTTCCTGGAGTTCATAAATTCAAATGCCATGGAACAGCTAGTCACGGTTCCCACGAGAGGAGAAAATATACTAGATCTCATTGTCACAAACATGGGGACAAAATGCTCCACACCGGAAGTATATCCCTCATTGGTGAGATCTGATCATAAACTAATCTCACTGGAAATCCACATCCCGCCCCCACCCCAAGCATAAAAGACCATAGTGAAGAACTTCTCTAAAGCAAACTTCACACTACTCAAGACTGGTGTGGTATCCTTCAAGGCCCCTGAGCCAGAGGAAACCACAACCCAAGCTGCGGAAGCCCTTACAAATGCCTTCTATGAACACCTCCAGGACTGCATGGATCAGGCAATCCCAAATAAAACCAAGACTCTTTCCACAAAGGGCAAACGTCCAGTCTGGTGGACCCCAGCCATTAACAAACTTTACAATAAGAGGAGAAAGCTATTACATGATAGAACAAAATCCATAAAAGGGAAGTCACCCCTGATCATTATTAGTAAAAAAATACGAGCACTCATAAAATCAACTAAGGCCAATTTTGAGAGAAAAATTGCCATGGATTCAAAGGACAATCATAAGGCCTTTTTCAGCTATGTTAGGAACCTGGGTGGAAACTCCCAGATATGCTCAGAATTAGTCCAAAATGATACAAAAATCACTGAACCCACAGACATTGCTAACATACTGGCAGACAGGTTCAGTGCAAACTTTACCCCCCTCTCCCCCCTAAAGGAGAGATAACTATCCCAGCCGAGTGTAGCCTCCCGGACATCTCAAATGCGCAGGTGAAAGCTGCTCTCTCTAAAGCTAAAAACACAGCATCAATGGGACCGGATGGTGTCCCCGGCTGTGTGCTACACGAGCTAAATGAGGAATTAAACCCGCACATAAGGCAGCTGTTTAATCTCAGCCTTACCACAGGATACGTGCCCAAGGAGTGGCGTACGGCAACTGTGGTCCTACTCCACAAAGGCGGTGCCTCTACGGACCCTGGTAATTACCGCCCCATAAGCTTAACAAGTCTAGTCTGCAAAGCTATGGAGAGGATCATAATGAAGCTCATAAACAAAGATATAGGGGACTTGCAGACATTGGACCCGACCCAGTTTGGCTTTGTCAAGGGAAGATCATGCCTTTTGAACTTGGTTGACTTCTTGAAACAGTCACCAAGGCCATTGATGAGGAAAGGCAGTCCATACAGCCTACCTTGACCTTGCAAAGGCTTTCGACACAATACCCCACTCGGGTATTGTAGAAAAACTACCAGCTTAAATGTAAACCCATATGTCACAAGATGGGTTGCAAACTGGCTTAAGGACAGAACCCACAGGGTTAGAGTTGCTGGCGCTGTGTCAGACTCCAAGCCGGTCACAAGTGGTGTCCCACAGGGCTCAGTCCTTGGCCCCCTATTGTTTGGCATCTACTTCTCAGAAGTACAGGCCAACATGGGAGGACTTTGGCTGACAAAGTTTGCAGACGACTGCAAACTGGGCGCCATAGTGGAAAGTGCATCGGACATGGATATCCTTCAGAAGGGACTCACGGAAACAGATAGCTGGTGCCAGAGCCATGGCCTGAAGTTAAACGCCAAAAATGTATAGTCATACCCTTCGGGAAAAACAAGGTAACCCCAAGCTACCATATAGGTGGCAATCCACTAAGCACAGAAGAGGTTATCAGGGACCTGGGGACCCAGGTTGACAGTGGCCTTTCTTTTGACACTCACATTGCTAAAGTGGTTAGAAAGACCTTCTACATTGCCCACCTGATCATGAAGGGATTCACATCCAGATCTAGTGAGGTCATTGTTCCCCTGTACTCTTCACTTATCAGACCAATGATCGAGTACAATGCCCCATTCGGGATGTATCTCACCCGACATCTGCAGCAATTGGAGAGACCCCAAAAGTTCCTCACCAAAAGGATAAAGGGACTTCAAAATCTGTCATATGCTGCCAGATTGAAGAAACTCCAGCTCTATTCAGTCGCATACCGCCTGCTCAGAGGTGACATGTGCCTGACATACAAGGCCATGTCCAACCCGGAATTAATGGACATGCTCCACCTCAAAAAATCCAAATCCACCAAAACCACTAGAGCAAGCGACTTAAACCTTAGCACGGATATAAATAGGATGTGCTGGAGGGATAGATTTATCACTCAGAGACTCCCTATGCTGTGGAATAAAATCCCGGTCCATGTGAGGCAGAGCACCTCGCTGACTCTGTTCAAGAGAAATCTAGACCTGTGGATGGGAGATTGTAGGTTTACCCCAGGAATCATCTCTGTGTCACTGCTGGACAGAGGCACAACAAACTAATGGGCACAGTATTTTTTCATATAAGGGGTGGCGTAAGCCACAATAATTTGGGCTAGGCTTATAAATGCCTTAGGGCAGATAGCCTAGTATAAACCTATGAACCTATGAACCTATGAACCTATGCTAAGGCTGTGCCGAGAGGCTGGTGAGTACAAATCTAGCTTGCAGTACCCAGGGCAAATAAATAGAAAGGAGTAGAATGGCAACTACCAGTAGGTAAAGTGTGTACTATGTGCAATTAATAAATGAACGTTAGCAGATTAATAGTGATGTACAGGATATTTAACAATAAAGGTATCCGTAACTTTCAATAAAAGTAAAACCCCCAGACTGTTGTGTTTACTTTGTTGTGTTGTGGTAGGAATATAAATGTGTTCAGGTTCTGCACAGTAACCATGGCTCTGACAGCAAGAATGAAGTGAGGTTCATCTTACAAAGATTTTGAAGCTGTTAAATAGGTGAACGACTATATGAAATGTGCCATGCACCAAGATCTGAACCCTGAATAGTAAGCTATAAAATCTAATCTTTTATCCCCTGCAGCAGTGCTTTCTGTTAACCATTGCTTTCCAGATTGTAATATGTCAAAGTATGAATACAGAGTAGAAAAACTATCTGCCATGCATGAATGTTAGAACTACAAGGTCATATTGTGCAAACTAGAGATTAGTATGGAGTAAAAAGTCAAGCAAGACTTAGCAATTCCTCAATAGCTCATTGTGATGACACACAAATGTGGTGTACCTCTTCAGCACAAATTGACACAGTTCCAGTCCCAACAGTGGTAAAAATCTGAATGCATATTGTCACACAAGAATATGTGTAGAAATTGTCAGGTACTGTTAACAGACATTTCCTCCACAGGTCTGCCAAGTATGGAAATGTTTGTAGTATCTGTAGGAAAGCTCTACTAATATACTGTGTACAACACTTCCACTGTACAACCCCAAGGCTGTAAATGACAGCAAGATAAGTACATACAGCAAGCACTTTTTCTGATACATGTCTCTCAACTATCATGCTGTCATGGCTAGTGGTCACCACTGCCAATAACCAGGGTGACAGATAAAAATCTCGACAGAATATGTCAGTAGCACATGTACACAGCATGAGTGCAGGACTCCCCACTCAGTGTCACATATGTAACCCTGAATATGTGTAGAAAAAAATAGGTATTTTTAACAGAAATTTCCTGCACACATCTGCCAGGTAAGAAATGTTTGTAGTAGCCGTAAAAAGGCATTACTAAATACTCTTTGTACAACACTTCCACTGTCCAACCCCAGGCCCTAGGTACATGTAAAGTGAGGTCAGACCTGGAGAGTAATGAGTAGAGTACTGATCAAGTATACTTGTGAAAAATAGAAGCCTATACAGTTGTTAATTGTCATCTCTCTCTCTCTCTCTCTCTCTCTCTCTCTCCCCCACCCCATCTGCATCAATAATGTATATACATAAATAATGGGTATGTCTATCTTCAAACCTACTGTTGGGAAATGTGTTTTATTGTTCTACAAATATTGAATTGCTTGAATTTAATGAACCTTGTTCAAATACTATAATTGGTGGCCTGTTGCTGCCAATGTAACCTGCATGCCATTATAATGCCTACTGTGGTTCCATATATGCATGTGTTCTGTTTGCTATGCAGCTGTTTCAAAACTATTTTATAGGGTCAGTTGGAACACCCATGCAGGCTGTTATAACTAATCTTGAAAAGTGTGTTCATGACTAACCAACATATTTTTAAAACCTGAACACCATAGCACATCTGGGAAGGCAGATCCCAGCAGATCTGCCTGTCCTGCCTCATCTGGCCATGGCACTGGGCCACAGCACTTCTGGGACCCAACCCAGGCCTTCCTCTTCCATTGGTCTTGCACCACCTTTGGGTGGAAGAGCCTCAGGGGATGGGGTGAGCCCCCTCTGGGTGCAGTCACGGAGAGGAGACCGTCACCCATAGTCAGGTCTGGGTAGTGGTGCTCAGCATCCTCTGATTGGAGTTCAGTGATCAGCTGTGCCAGCTTGAGTGCCACCTGGCACATCTTGAGGGTCAGCCTGCCCCTCCTGTTCAGCCCCCAGCACAGCCACCTTCGGGGCCATGAAGGTGCAGTGGTGACTGCCCATGGGTGCGGACCTCAGTCCCTTTGCATCTATTTGTGGGCTCATGTGCTCTTGATTCCCAACCACCTTCCCCTTCCAAGATGTTTACCCCCCACATGTGTCATATACCACCCCTGTGTGCTGTCTTGTCTGTCTTCCTACCCAACTTACCTCCCCAAATGTATCTACTATCCTTCCCCAACATCCCACTCTCACCTTAAAAACAAAAAAAGGACAATCTGTTCCCAAAAAAATTACGCCCCATGCATAGCTGTCCATTTTGCGCAATTGTCCACTGGACACATGTAATACAGTCCAATTGGCATGACAACACATTACTGATGTCCTCGCTCCCTTTTCCAGGGGTTTGAGTGTCCAAATTCACTTCCAAATTCTGTAAACATTCACAGCTGTTGCTGTAGCAGAAATGGACAGCTATGGACCTTTCCTACACCCGTCCTGCACATCCCTAGCTACCTTTCATATTGTATTTCCCTCTGCATGCCCCTTTTATCACCACTTTCCAATTACCCCTTTTTCTTTTCTTTCAAAGAAATTAGCGGGGGGGGGTAAGCGGGAGTAAGCGCCACTAAGTGAAGCTAAAACCAATTACGTGTTTTAGCATCGCTTAGCGTTGTGCAAACCCATGCAAACCCACTAAGACTGCTTAAAAGTGCCTTAATCACTCTGTATCCAACAGCCCTTGTTCTGCCCACCAACAAAATAACCAGTGCTGCTAAGTCTCAAACACAGGATGCTGTGCTCTACAATCATAGCAACCTACCACTACACCATCTGAGCTGTAAGAATTGCTGTTACTTATCATGCAATGGAGGCATACAACAATAGTGTGAAAACTCTGTGGAATCATTCATGTATAATATATAGACATACACAAACACACACATACACACACATGTATATATATTCTGTTGAAAAAAATATATGAAAACATAGATGCATAATATACATATATAAATATATGACTGAAGGAATATATGTATAGATATATATAGATATATATATATATATACACATACACACACACACGCACACACACATATCTATATATATATATATATATATATATATATATATATATATATATATAGATATATATATATATATAGATATATATAAATATATACATATAGGTTCATAGGTAGGTACTAGGCTAGCTGCCCAAAGGCATTTATAAGCCTAGCCGGAATGTGTTTTCTTTCGCCGCCCCTTTAGATTAGTTCCCTGTGTCTGTGTCCAGCAGAGCCATTGAAGTGATCCCTAGGGTAAACTTTCTGTTTCCCATCCACTCATCAAGGTTTCTCTTGAAGAGGGTTAGCAAGGAGCTCTGCCTAATGTAGACTGGAATCTTGTTCCAGAGCATGGGAAGTCTCTGGGACAGGAATCTATCCCTCCAGCACGTTCTATTTATTATTGTGTTGAGGTCTAGATCCCTGTAGCGTGTGGCTCGAGGGGATATGGTTTTCTTTAGGTGGAGCATGTCCATCAATTCTGGGTTGGACATGGCCTTGTACATCAGACAGAGATCACCTCTTAGTAGGCGGTATGCAACCGAGTACAGCTGGAGTTTCTTCAGTCGAGCTGCATAGGGCATCTGCTTGAGGCCAGTGATCCTCTTGGTTAGGTACTTCTGTGGTCTTTTCAGTTGTTGCAGGTATCTTGTAAGGTACATCCCAAATGGGGCATTGTACTCTATGACTGGTCTGATGAGTGATGCATAGAGGGGCCCAATGACCTCTTTCGATCTGGATGCAAACCCTTTTGTGATTAGGTGGGCCACATAAAAGGATTTTCTAGCCACTTTGGCAATGTGATTATCAAAGGAGAGGTTACTATCTACTTGGGTCCCCAGATCCCTTATTACGTCTTCCGTATTTAGGGGGTTACCACCTATGTGGTAGTTTGTGGGTACTTTGTTTTTTCCAAAAGGGATGTCTATGCCCTTTTTGGCATTTAGCTTGAGGCCATGATTTTGACACCAGGTATCTGTCTCAGTGAGACCCTGTTGGAGGATGTTTGTGTCAGGTGGAGAGTCAATTATAGCCCCTAGTTTGCAGTCATCAGCAAACTTGGTCAGCCATAGTCCTTCTCTGCTTACCTGTACCTCTGAGAAGTATATGGTGAACAGGAAGGGTCCTAGAACTGAGCCCTGTGGAATGCCACTTGTAACCGGTTTAGAGTCAGACCTAGCCCCCACAGCTCTTATCATGTGGGTTCTGTCCATGAGCCAGTTGGCAACCCATCTCATGATGTAGGGGTTTATGTTCAGGCTGGTGAACTTGTCTATAATACCGGAGTGGGGAATGGTATTAAAGGCCTTTGTAAGGTCTAGGTAGGCTGTGTAGACCACCTTTCCCTCATCTATACCCTTGGTAACTGTCTCAAAAAAAGTCCACCAGGTTTAGGAGGCATGATCTGCCCTTAACAAAGCCGAACTAGGAAGGGTCCAGTGTTTGGAGGTTTCCTATGTCTCTGTTAATTAGATCCATGATGATGCACTCCATAGCTTTGCAGACCAAGCTAGTCAGGCTTATAGGACAATAGTTCCCGGGGTCCGTTGTGGCTCCACCTTTGTGGAGCAGAATAACCGTTGCTGTGCACCACTCTGTGGGCATGTAGCCTGTGGAGAGGCTGAGTTTGAACAGTGTGTTTAGGTGAGGGGTTAGTTCATCTTTGAGCTTATGTAGGATGCAGCCTGGGACACCGCTGGGCCCCATTGATGCTGTATTTTTGGCTTTGGAGACGGCTGTTTTAACCTGAGTGTCTGTGATTTCAGGGGCACTACATTCTTCTGGTATAATTATAGGCCCTTTTGGGGGTGAGAGGTGGGTGAAGTTTGCACTGAACCTGTCTGCCAGGATGTTGGCTATATCAGTCAGTTCAGTGTATTCTGTGCCATTCTGCATAACTCTGAGCAGATCTGAGAATTGCCACTTAGGTTCTTGACATAGCTAAAGAATGCCTTGTGGTTATCATTGGAGTCCATGGCAATTTTACTTTCTAAGCTAGCCTTGGATGATTTTATGAGGGAACATAGTTTCTTGCTGATACTGATCAGGGATGTCTTCCCTTCTTGGGATTTTACTCTTTTCTGTACTAGTTTCCTCCTTCTATTGTATAGCTTGTTTATGGCAGGCGTCCACCAGACTGGTTTCCTTTTCTTGGAGGAGTGAGTCTTGGTTTTGTTTGGGATAGCACGATCCATGCATTTTTGTAGGTGCCCATAGAGTGCATTAGTAAAGGATTTTGCAGCTTGGACAGCATTATCCTTTAGCATGGGGGCTTTGAAACTTCCCACCTCGGTCTTAAGTAACGTGAAGTTTGCTTTTGAAAAGTTTTTCTTGGTGGTTTCTTTGACCGTGGGTGGTGGCGGAATGTGGATATCCAGAGTGATTAGTTTATGGTCAGATCTAACCACTGAGGGGTTGACCTCCGGTGTGGAACACTGGTCACCTATGTTGGTGATGACCAGGTCCAATATGTTGTCACCTCTGATGGGGGTGTTGACCATTTGATCCAGGGCATTTGAGTTTATAAATTCTAGGAAATGTTGGGCAAGGGAGTTTGTACTTGAGTAGTTCTCCCAGTTAATGTTTGGTAATTGAAATCACCCACTATCAGGGTGTTTGGTAGGACCTTTATGTTTCCCAGTGTTTCCAGGAATGCGGAGTGGGGGTCCTGGGACATGGTGGGTGATCTGTAGAAAGCTATAATTTGAATAGCAGTTTTGCCTGTTGTTAGTTGCACGTGGATAATCTCTGAAGCATCGTGCTGTGCCACTAACCTGGAGGTGTGGGTATCCTTGATGAATATGGATACTCCCCCACCTTTTGTATTTTGGTCTGGGTTTTGTGGCCGAAATGTATGGTATTTGTTGTAGCCTGGTAGTGCTGGGGTCCTCTCTGGAACCTTAAACCAGGTTTCTGTTACTGGACATATATCGATTTTCTCCATACTGAGGACTGCCTCGAGTGCATGCATTTTGAGGTTTAGACTTCTGGCATTGAGTAGCATTACCCTCAGTTTTTTGCTACTTGTGCTATTTATGGCGGTGGGTTTTTCTTTTGAGCCTTGCCTAAAAAAGGCACTATGGGGGTGGCAAGAGCCTTGGCCAGTATTCGAAAGCCTAAGGGTAACAGGTGCAAGCCATCTCTAGTGAAGCAGCGTGGCTTGTCGAGCATGTCATCCCGGGCTGACAGACACTGGATCCCCTTTGAATGACATGAGAAGCTTGGCCAATTGTTGAAATGTGTTAATTTTTTCTCTGTACCATGGTATCATTCTTGGTGAGGGCAGGATGCTACTCGGGGTCAGAGTCATACTGGCCTGGGCTATGTGATCAGAGAGCTCCTCCATGCCTCTTTTCATGTAGTCCAGGGAGGTACGGCTCAGGTCATTCACACCAACATGGACAATGACAGAATCATATTTGTACTTGTTCTTGTGTGACCTGAGTGCTTGTGTTATGTGTCGGATCCTGGCACCCGACAGGCAGCTAACAGTAACCTTCTCCTTGTTCAGCCTAGTGAGTGAGACATCAGTGTGCCTGACTATAGCGTCACCTATTACTAGTGTGTTGGGTATGTTATTTTGCCTGTGTTTATATCATGTTATCAAAAGATGAAAATAGTGAACGCTATTTCATCGAACCTAAAATATCTGAACCACATAATATCGAACATTCAGAACAGCGAATTTTTTCCTTGGGAAAAAAATTCATTATTCTGAAACACATACACACTACACAAGCACATCTAAAAAACATCAATACACACACATGCACTTATAATCCTACAACTAACCCTACACTAAACTATGCATACACTACTATCTATCCACTTACCTTAACCCAAACCCTAACCCTAAGGTCCATCACTATCGCACACTCACCTAACCCTAGCCCTAAACCTAACTCACTTAACCTGCCCCTAAACCTAATTCACATAACCCGTGCCATAACCCTAACTCACCTAACCCAAGCCCGAATTCTAACAACCATACAATCGCACACTTACCTGAACCCGACCCGTAAATCTCCATCACAGCGCTGAAAATAGCAAAGCCACAGAACCAGCCAACTGAATTCTTTCCCTAGGAAAAAATTTGGTGTTCTGCAGCTTTGCTATTTTTAGCGTTCGATTAAAACGGGTCAATATTAGAACATTCGAAATTTTAAAACTTCAATGTTCTAATATAGACCCTTTTGCCTTAAGGGCTGTGATTGTGTGGCACACTGGTTTTGTGAAGTATGTGTTTCATGGTTTGTGTTAGGGGCTGGAGGTTGCTTGGATGTCTACTTTGGTGGTCTCTGTTGCTTTTGCAGATTTTTATTTAGAGCCTCTGAGTATGTTTTCATATATTTATGCGTGTTTTTTGCCAGTGCTGGTTTCATAGGTCTATGTGAGACTGGTGGTGTGATGCAAATAATTCCCTTCTCTTCTTGACTGCCTGGTCCAGTCTTGGGTTGAGAGAGCTTAACCTCCAGTTTGGCTGTATAATTGCATCTCTTGCATGTATTAGTGTTTGGTGGAAGAAGGAGAGGGTTGTCTGTGTACATAAGGCAATTGTAACATTGCTTCAAAATGCCCAGATTCACCAGTTGGACCAGAGAGTACACCTTAAACTGCCCTTTGGACATGCCTGGATAGGTACAGTGAACTGTTTTACTGATTGGCTGGTAGGTTTGAATAGAGAGCCTTGTCCTTCTCTACAGTATAGGGGGGCCTAGTGCTAAGGTTTATTAGTGCTTGCTATGAGTTTTGAGCAAGTACCGGGATGAGAAGAAAATGGCTTGAGTGCTTAAGTTGAAACTTTGTCTAGTTCCAAGTGAAAAATTGAAGAGTAGACTTTGTGGAGCCAGGAATATTTATACCCTAGCTAACTGGCACTACCCGGCGCACATAACCTTGCAAATGTGGGTTTTATAGCAGGGAAATGAAAGAGATAGAAATTAGCCCAAAATGGCCAATAAACTACTAATTTCTGGGCTGAAACCACTCCTCCATGGACAGATAGGCTGCTCAAAGCTCCCTCTCTCAAAGTAAACAGAGAAACTTCCTTCTATCCAAGTAAGGTATGGGCAAACACAGAAACTTGTAACACAGCCCTGAATTCAGCACTAACCTGAAAACTGGACTATACTAGCTTAGAAAGGCAGGAAAACAAGTATTTTTGGCATTGTTTTTTTTTTTCAGAAAATAAAGCAGATACAATAAAAAAAAAACCACTTTAAATGCATAGAAATGGCTATCACACTTGAGTGTGTAGCCTACAACAGTTAAACAGATAATTTCAACACAAAAATGACTTTGTTAAAGTGCAAGCAGTAAACTAAGTACAATGTGTAGCTGAAACAAGCTTTTTAAATCACAGAAACACTAAAAAAATCGACATTTTAGGTGGAATTAGCTAAAGGCAGCAAGAAAATGCAGAAAAATTACACTTAATCACTCCAAAGTCTCTCTTTTGTCTCTCTGCGGTTGTAGAACTCTGCAGTGCACCAGGCAGGAGCTTGCTGAGATGTATACTTTGCACAAAAACCTTGCAAATGTTGGTTTTATAGCAGGGAAATGAAAAAGATAGAAATTAACCCAAAATGGCCAATAAACTACTAAGTTCTTGGCTGAAACCACTCATCCAGGGACAGACAGGCTGCTCAAAGCTCCCTCTCTCACAGTGAACAGAGAAACTTCCTTCTATCCAAGTAAGGTATGGACAAACACAGAAACTTGTAACACAGCCCTGAATTCAGCACTAACCTAAAAACGGGACTATACAAGCTTAGAAAGGTGGGAAAACAAGTATTTGTTTGTGGGTTTTTTTAGAAAATAAAGCAGATACAATAAAAAAAAACACTTTAAATGCACAGAAATTGCTATCACACTTGAGTATGTAGCCTACAACAAAACACAAAAATGACTTTGTTAAAGTGCAGACAGTAAAATAAGTACAATATATAGCTGAAACAAGCTTTTTAAATTACAGAAACACTAGAAAATCGACGTTTTAGGTGGAATTAGCTAAAGGCAGCAAGAAAATGCAGAAAAATGATACTTAATCACTCCAAAGTCTCTCTTTTGTCTCTCTGCTGCTGCAGAATTTTGCAGGGCACCAGGCAGGAGCTTGCTGAGCTGTATACTAGCACATAAACCTTGCAAATGCGGGTTTTATAGCAGGGAAATGAAAGAGATAGAAATTAGCCCAAAATGGCCAATAAACTACTAATTTCTGGGCTGAAACCACTCCTCCAGGGATAGATAGGCTGCTCAAAGCTCCCTCTCTCACAGTGAACAGAGAAACTTCCTTCTATCCTAGTAAGGTATGTGCAAACACAGAAACTTGTAACATAGCCCTGAATTCAGCACTAACCTGAAAACTGGACTATACTAGTTTAGAAAGGCGGGAAAACAAGTATTTTTTGCATTGTTTTGTTTTTTTTTTTCAGAAAATAAAGCAGATACAATAAAAAAAACACTTTAAATGCATAGAAATGGCTATCACACTTGAGTGTGTAGCCTACAACAGTTAAACGGGTAATTTAAACACAAAAATGACTTTGTTAAAGTGCAAGCAGTAAAATAAGTACAATATGTAGCTGAAACAAGCTTTTTAAATCACAGAAACTAGAAAATCGGTGATTTAGGCGGAATTAGCTAAAGGCAGCAAGAAAATGCAGAAAAATGATACTTAATCACTCCATATTCTCTCTTTTGTCTCTCTGCTGCTGTTGAACTCTGCAGGGCACCAGGCAGGAGCTTGCTGAGCTGTACATTAGCACATAAACCGTGAAAATGTGGGTTTTATAGCAGGGAAATGAAAGAGATAGAAATTAGCTCAAAATAGCCAATAAACTACTAATTTCTGGGCTAAAACCACTCCTCCAGGAACAGATAGGCTGCTCAAAGCTCCCTCTCTCACAGTGAACAGAGAAACTTCCTTCTATCCAAGTAAGGTATGGGCAAACACAGAAACTTGTAACACAGCCCTGAATTCAGCACTAACCTGCAAACTGGACTATACTAGCTTAGAAATGTGGGAAAACAACTATATTTTTTGGTTTTTTTTTTTTTTTTTTTTTTTCAGAAAATAAAGCAGATACAATCAAAAAACACTTTAAATGCACAGAAATGGCTATCACACTTAAGTGTGTAGCCTACAACAGTTAAACAGGTAATTTAAATGCAAAAATGACTTTGTTAAAGTGCAGGTAGTAAAATATGTACAATATGTAGCTTAAACAAGCTTTTTAAATCACAGAAACTCTAGAAAATTGGTGTTTTAGGTGGAATTAGCTAAAGGCAACAAGAAAATGCAGAAAAATTATACTTAATCACTCCAAAGTCTCTCTTTTGTCTCTCTGCTGCTGTAGAACTCTGCAGGGCACCAGGCAGGAGCTTGCTGAGCTATGTACACACACATATATATATATATATATATATATATATATATATATATATATATATCATACCTCTCAACCATACCGAATATTTTGGCTTTTACCGGTTTTGAGATCCAAATAATGGGGTGCCACGATTCCCGACTGGCACCCCTTAATTTCTGATTTTCCTGGCTCTGTTTTTGAATTTTTTGGCCTTTGGCCTAACGTCATCATGTGCGTGATGTCATAAGTGCCGTTAGCCTGCCAGCCTGTTGGAATTGAGTTCAAGTGTGAGCATTTCTGGTATAGCCATTACAAATAAATTGCGAGGGAATTATGAGCCATTGAAGAAGACAAGTGCACGCATAGGGACGTGCTGGAAGGGAATTTATGTGCAAGCAGTCAGGCTCACATGGTATATCATTTCATTTTAAAACAAAAATGTGTACATGTGCGTGCATGTAACCCTCATTTGTGTCATGGTGTTAAGATTTTGTGTAAATGAGCCTGCATGTAACAGCTTAGTGATTGTCGATTTTCATTAACTCTGTGTCCTTCACGGTAGCCATATTCAAAATACTCTTAAATAAATTGGGTTCGTGTAAGTAGACTAAACTGCATTAGTTTCAAAATGATGCCTTTTTCCCCTCACCTGTAAAACCTCCCTGAAGATTCAGTTGTCTAGTGAAACCCCACAATGCTAAACTCAATATTTTTTTAAGACACAATGATTACCGGGTGCTTCCATTTGGTTTGGGAGATTTATTTTTTGTGTTTAAGCAACCATGGAGTTGTGTATATTTGCATGAGTGTTTTATACTGATTTTTGTAAAGGATTCTTTCTGTATGTGTTGCTTCAATTTCAATGACATTAGCGTCACTCGTGTTACTTGTTCACCCATTTCCGTAATAGAGAGCATATAAACTGGGAAAATAGAGCTAGTCACACCAATATGAAATGCTGTATTTTTCCCTGTATATTGTTACTGTGCACACATTTATTCATTTGCTGCTTTCCTTTTGGTTGTGGGTGTGTCTCTCCTTAATTCTTCAATACAGTCATTTTTCTGATCCAGAAGCTAAGGAGTATGTGGCATTCATATATAAATATTACATGAAAGTATATTTAATATGACTTATACTTAACAGTTGTTTATACCTAGCAAGCGTTCTCACTGCCCCGGAAGTAATATGTTGTCACCTGCTGCACCTTTAGTTGGGGATGCTGTTTGAGATGAGTAGGCAGGTAAGCTGGTTCTTGCAACTGCTTATTATAGCTTGAACAACTTCACTTAATGGC
This sequence comes from Protopterus annectens, assembly GCF_019279795.1. Lineage (NCBI taxonomy): Eukaryota > Metazoa > Chordata > Ceratodontiformes > Protopteridae > Protopterus > Protopterus annectens. The sequence goes on along the minus strand of NC_056727.1, from coordinate 8,990,690 downwards.
ATGTGGGTGTCCAGAGGAATTTTCTGGGGATAATGACATTTCTTCTTAAACTATAGAAATAACAGATGTTGACAGAGACAATATTTACTAATAAAGACCAGTCAAGAAATTTGATGGAGAGATGAATGATTTTGCTATAGATCTGAGTGCTTTGCTGCAGGAAACAATTCAGTTATGGGAGGGAGGAGTCTGGCTGTTTTATTTTAGATACTTAGAGGTGCATTATGAGCAGTTTTCTAACTTTTTTGGTCTAATTGTTAACCCTGTCTTTTTGATAAATATTTAGGTTGAGAAGGTCAGACACTTTATCCAAAAACAGCCTCCACATCCAACAGTTATTGTCACTTTTATATCTAAGTTTTTGATTATTCAATGTAAATACTAATTGCAATAAGGAGGTTGATTAATGACATGCACCACTAAACTACGTGGCAGATGTAGCTTAAGGCCTTCAGTAAGACACTCACATATTTAGTTTTCAGTAAAAATGCAGCAGGTTTTATTGAATAAAATATAAAAGTTTACTTTTTCAGTAAATGATAAAGAACAGCATAGCTCAATAAAAATTACACAGTCCTTGTAATGCCCTACAGGTAATAACTGTTCTCAGCTATACAATACCTAGGAGGAAGGGGATGGCAAACAAGCATCTTGTGGGTGTCACCTTTTGTCAACACTTGAGACTAACAGTATGCCGAACTGCCTTGGCCATGCCTCCACTGTCAAATGTCTGAGGCCTTAATCGGAACATCATCAGTGCTTATTCCTCCTACACCAATAGCAAGGGCACCAGTAATAATATTAAGGTTAGGATGGGCTGTACTGGACCTAACTGGATTTGATAATCCAATGACAGCAGCAGCATCACCTATTAAAAACATAAAAGTGAAGTCATATCTTAAGTTGTTTCATAGGAGGTTGGTATTTAGACTCTGGTTTCTCTGATACAGAGTTATCTGGCATACTTCTACTTTTCAGCCTAAAATTGATTTAGTATGTCTGCTATTAAGAAATTAATTGCCATTCTTTTTGGGAGGGGGGTGGTGATATAAGTATTAGGAAATTTTACAGCTCTTGGCCTGAGTGGATGGTGATTTTTTAAAGGGAAGCTGGTATTTGAGTATGTCGTCTATATGTAGTGCTGTTTCACATGGTGTATTTATTACTTCTTAGTAGGTAAGTATACTTAAGACACTGTCTGAGCCATGGAGGACTACACCAATAAGAGGAATATAGCTACTGAAAAATAAGGCTGCTGTATTATCTTGGTTTTATAGATTAAGTATAATGTGGCAGGGAAGAAGGTTTAGTTCTTTACTTTTGAGGTGTAAGCTTCCACAGAATGATGGATTTGGTTTTCTGCTCTTCCGTTTGTGTTTGAAAGTTGATATCCCACAATTCCATTTGAGTGGGTGGGGTTACATTGTGTATGCAATTTTTATGTTAATCAGTGTACCGATTCATACCTATTTTTCATAGGCCTTTGTCCAGATTTTTGATTTTTCCAGCTTGACAGGTATGATATATATATATATATATATATATATATATATATATATGTATATGGAATACTTGCATTTAGGCAAACGTTAGTTGTTTGATGTCCTAAATGTCAAAGGAAGTGACCCCAGTTTGCAAACTGTCAAATTTTCAGACGCCAAAGCCATGAACAACGAATGCCAGCCAGGCTAATATCCCCCCTTCTCGACACATGGTAGCACTTGTTGTGGAGGTTTAGCAACCAGAAATGTCAAATTCGGCATTATGCTCGACATTCCGACCATTCACCCCTGTGAGTTTCGACATTTAGGTTCGGATGATGTAAAGTTCGGAGATGGTGTCTTCGACCATATGCATGTATTCCTATATATATATATATATATATATATATATATATATATATATATATATATATATATATATATTTAAAAAACATGCAGCACAGCCATACCTCAGAACCATACCTATCAACCTCTTAGTGCAAGAAACCTGTACAAAGGCTGTACAAAATGGTGGGGAAATGGTCCACATACAGAGACATATTTCAAATATTGCTGTCATAAGCAAACATTTGTACAGCAACAGGGTGTGTTTCAGCAGAAACATCTGAAGGATATGAGGATGAGAACTCACATGTTATGTCATTATTTACTGACATAAATCCTTGCATCATCACAGTGATTTACCAGACAAATACAAATAAGCTGTGGAACAGAACTAAAGCATGGTCCAAGCATCCGGACATTCTGTGAAAAGCCTGGCAATGCAGAGGTCCGCTCAGAACCCCTTAGTGCAATTAATCTGGACCAAGTCTGACAAAGTGGGGAGACAAGGACATGACAATAGAGATGTATCCAAAATATGTGAGTAGATAAGCTGAGAAAGTTGCTGTACTGACACTGTTAGACCTTACATATATTGAATGAAATATCACAGGTCTGGGACTCAATTGCTTCTCATTAGTTACTGATTCCAATCCTCACATCATTTCACTGATGCATCAGGAATACACAACAGTTATGGGGACCAGACCAAAGGTATTGGCCAAACAACAATACGTCCTATGAATATGAGGACATAACACAACAGTAGGGAAACTGCACTGAGCTACCAAGCACCATCCAAACTACAAGCAGACTGACATAGCACTACCCAGTCCAGCTCTGTGTCTGTACACATGCATTTGCAAATATAGCAGGTACTACAGGGATATAACACCAGTGGAAAACAGACACTGGTGTGAAAGTGTATACCCACAAACAATTGCACCACAGTCACAGTGACATACCAGTAAGCAAACTGAACACTACACTATAATGACAGTGTGAACACAAATATCCAATTTCCACTCACACATTACCCTTACATATACTGCCCCAAGCCACAGTGTAGTGGGAATCTGGGGGTGTTACGGAACATGTCACGGTCTACCTGTACAAACATATAACAGCTGATAGGGAACCAGAAACCAGAGCAGCATGCACAGTCAGATAGAAAGGGACTGTGACACTGACATGTACACCCCTCCTTAGACAGCCCAAATATCATGCACACACTACACTTCTACACAATCCTGACAGTCTGTTAACAATGGCCAGACATACCCAGACATCTCAAATGTACGGCTTACCTCAGAATGTACAGGCTCAGGACTCACATCCATGGCCTCTTCCCTGTAACATGTCTGTGGGTCTCCTACCTCACTGGGATGGTAGCAGGAATGAAGGAAATACATAATTATACTAAATACCTGTTAGCCTCTTAGTGCATGACATCGGGACAAAACCTAACATAATTTGGGGACAGAGGCCCAAACACAGGCGTATATTGGGCATATTTCTGTTATACACTAAGACAGTTGCTAGTGTTACTGGGCTTGTTGTAATATACCCTTTCTGAAGGATATGAAGTCAGTAGTAGCAATAGATGTTAGTATTTCATGACTGCATTCCCCAGAGTCCCCTACTGATTTTCCAAGGATAACTACTGTCTGGAGAAGAAACCAAACATAACAGGCAAATGTCTGGCCAGTCTGCGGACAGCATGCCAGGTTGAGAGGTATGTCAGAGACATATCACTGTCAGACGTCAAGTCACTCAGTAAATGCATGTCCAGCTGAACCCT
>NC_056727.1:8849566-8982066 GCF_019279795.1 Protopterus annectens | reverse complement strand
GTCTCAACAAGACATTCTATACTGATATATTGCTGATCAGAACCTATGGCCATAGCATCTGGGTCTGTCTGCAGTGACATAGATCATAGGTCAGGACCCTGAGTCACCCTAGGAAAGGATGACTCACATATGACTACTACTAGAGTGTGTATTGAACAATACTGACTTTGACAATGCTAGGCGAGCTACTGAGATGTCGTACAGATCCATATCGTACTTTTGAATAAAACTATGATATACTTGTTTGGCTCACAAATGTGAGAGACCTCTACATGGTATTTGCATAGTAAAGTACTGTTGCAGATGTGCGTGTTGAACTGCATGTGATATACTGAGATCATACCATTTAACTGTCCAGTGTTATGCACATTGACCATATGTGTGCCTCACATTTGTAGTCATTTACACATACAGTTGTGTTATGTCTGGCAAATCCTTGGCAAATCTGTGAAGACTGACATTACATCATCTCCTTCTTTTTCCTCTGGCTGTTCTCATTAGTGGTCACCACAGTGGATCATCTGTTGCCATTCCTGCCTGTCCTCTGCATATTGCTCTGTCACACCAACCACCTGCATGTCCTCTCTCACTACATCCAGAAACCTTATCTGAGGGCTTCCTCTTTCCCTCATACCTGTTAGCTACATCTTTACCATCCTTTTAATATACTCAGCATCCTTCCTCAGCACATATTCAAACTGATGTAATCTTGATTCTCCAGCTTTGTCTCAAAACCGTCCGACATGGGCTGACCCTCTCATATACACATTGATAATCCTGTGCACCCTCATCACACCCAGTGCAAATACTAACATCTGTAACTCTGCCATGTCCAGCTCTGACTCCTGCCTTTTTGTCAATGCCACTGTCTCCAACCCATATAACATAGCTGGTCTCACTATCCTTTTGTAGACCTTCCCTTTCACTTTTACTGGTACTCATCTGTCACAAATCACTGCTGACACTCTTCTCACCCACTCCATCCTGCCTGTACTCCACAGTCATCATTACTCTGAAGTGCTGATCCCAATCATTTACACACATCCACCTTTGTCAACTCTACTCCCTACATCCTCAACATTCTGCTATCCTCCCTGTCATTCACACACAGATATTCTGTCTTAGTCCTGCTGACCTTCATTCCTCTCCTGTCTAGAGCATATACCCACCTCTCCAGGTTTTCCTAAATCTGTTCCCTACTCTCAATACAGTTCACAATGTCATCTCCAAACATCATAGTCACTAGGGACTCCGGTATGATCTTGTCTGTCAACCTGTCCATCACCATTGCAAATAAGAAAGGGCTCATAGCTGATCCCTGTTGTCATCCCACCTCCACCTTAAATGCATCCGACACTCCCACCACAGACCTCACCACTGTCACACCACCCTTGTACATACCCTGTACCACTTTTTCATATATCTCTGCCACTCATGACTTCCTCATAGAATACCACAACTCCTATCTAGGCACCCTTTCGTATGCTTTTTCTATGTCCAGAAAGACACAAAGCAACTCCTGACCTCCTATGTACTTCTCCATCAACACTCTCAGAGCAAACATTGTATCTGTAGTGCTCTTTCCTGGCATGACCCCATACTGCTGACCACTACTCATCACCTCCCTGCTTAACCTAGCTGCCACTACACCTTCCCATAACTTCATGCTGTGACTGATCAGTGTTATCCTTTTGTAGTTACTACAGCTCCGCACATCAACCCTATTCTTAAAACAGACTGAAACACTTTCTCTCCACTCCTCATGCAACCTCTCACTTTCCAAGATATCATTACACAGTCTGGTTAAAAACAGCTCTGCCATTTTCCCTAAGCACCTTCAGGCTTCCACAGGTATGCCATGTGGACCAACAGGCTTTCCATTATTCATCCTCTTCATAGCTATCCTTACTTCCTCCTTGGTAAGCTGTTGCACTTTCTGATTCACCATGCCCACATCATCCAACCTTCTCTCTCTCATTCTCTTCATTCATCAGCCTCTTAAAGTACTCTGTCCATCTGCTCAACAAACTCCTCTTGCTTGTGAGTATGTTTCCCTCATTATCCTTTATCACCCTTTTCTGCTGCATGTTTCCTAGCTCAGTCCCTCTATCTAGCCAATTGGTATTTTCATCCCTCCTTAGTGTCCAACCTGTCATATGACTCTTCATATGCCTCATCCTTAGCATTTTCAACCTCTCTCTTTGCCATGCACCCCATCTCCTTATACTCCTGTCTACTTCCCTCATCTCTCTCACAATTCCACTCCTTCTTCCTCAACCTCTTTCTCTGTATACTGTCCTGTAGTGCCTCAGTCCACCACCAGGTCTCCTTGTACCCCTTCCTCCATCCACATGTCACACTAAGCATCTTTCTAGCCATCTCCCTTACTAGCTCTGCTGTACTTACCCAGATATTTGGTAAATCTTCACTGCCACCTAGTGCCTGTCTTAACTCTTCCCTGAACTCCACCTCATAATCACCCTTTTCCGGTTCCCACCATTTAATCCTTGGTGCTGCTCTCACACTCCTCTCCTTGATCACCAACTTCATCTTACAGACCAACATTCTATGCTACCTAAATACACTGCCCCCTGTCACCACTTTACAGTCTTCAATCTCCTTCAAACTGGCCCACCTACATTGGATATATTCCACCTGTGTGCATCTTCCCCCACTCTTCTATGTCACCCTATGCTCCTCCCTCGTGTTATAGTATGTACTCACCAAAGCCATGTCCATCCTTTTTGCAAAATCCGCTACCATCTCACCATCTGAATTCCTTTGCTTAACACCATACATACCCATCACTTCCCCATCCCCTATGTTCCCTTCACCAACATGCCCATTTAAATCTGCTGCAATCACCACTTTGTCACCCTTGGGTACAGTCATCACCATGTCATCCAACTGACTTCACATTTCTCTTTTTCATCCATCACCAATTTGGCAGCATATGCACTAACAACAGTCATCATTGTACCATCAGTTTCCAGCTTTATAAACATCATTCTATCAGACACTCATGGCTTCATCCAAAAACACTCTTGGCATACTGTTCCTTCAGGAGAACCCCTACCTCCTTTCTCCTCCCATCTACACCATGATAGCACAATTGTGACCTGCCTCCCATACACATAGCCATACTCCCCTTCCATCTGGTCTCTTGCACACACTATATATCAACCTTTCCCTGGCCATCATATCAGCTAGCTCTGTCCCTATACCAGTCATACTACCAACATTAAAAGTTCTTACCCTCATTACCACACTCCTAGCCTTTCTCCTCTCTTCCTGCCATATGAGTGTTGTACATCCTCCAGGGTACGCCTGTCAGTGCAAAGGCTATTGTGCTATCAAATGACTCAAGTGTGTTAGAGCAATATTAAGACAGTGTCACTAATTTTGTCCCATTGCCCCCTATGTATGTGTGGTGTCCTACAGATGTCCTGCTCTAATGGGTTGAGAGGGATGACTGGGCAGCAAGAGTGTGAATACAGTGTGTTATACTGACATTGAACAGAAATGTATATCAGGTATTACCTGTGCACATGTCAGTATGAGTAGGTGTATCTGGCCACCTCATAACAACAGACATGGGATGAAATATGTCAATTAAATAAGCGGTACATGTTGTATACGTGTGTAATATTAGTTACTGTGCATCCAACAGAGTGACATTTCTACAGCGACTGGTTGTTACATTGTCCTGACACAGCCATGGGTACTACAATAAGTATGATTATCAGTTTGAAATTGGAGAGGTGTCCAGCTGTGTTATGACTTTGTGTTCATGCCTACTACAAACAGTTATATGAACACCTACATAGCTGTATGGACTAAGCAATACCTTACTTGTAAAACCTGCCTTCACCAAAGTAGAGTTATCCCCTTTGCTGGACAGCAGCAATACACAAACCACAGACTTGGTCCCTATATTGTCTGTACATGGCATAGTAGGATCAGGCACCAACCTGCCATCAAGTTATCCATTGTCTGAACAAGCATATAAGGTCAGAGGTGGATTACTGTAAGTGTAACTATGAGTACAAACTGAAGACATCCACCAAGGCCAGCTTCCTATATGTCTGCAATCTCAGATGCAACAAACCAACCCAACCTGTAATGTTGGTCAGTCAGACCACATACACACACAACATAGCTATAGCCAACCTGCTGCAGATAGAGTTAGGGCAAACATCACCCCTTGGCTCAGCATCACTATAGGTAGATATACAAAGCACCCGCACCCCTCCCCTCATCACCAGTGAGCAGGTACATATTCCCTACTGAAAGGCAACAAACGTAAGTATCCATGGGACATGATGACATCCCTGTCCACATCCTACATGAACTCAGGCATGTGCTCCCAGATCCATTACACGCTGTAGTCACACCAAGACTTGGCACAATCCATACCCCATCTACATGGAAGATGGCCAATGTCATCCCTCTACACAGACCTGAATGAAGAATAGAGGATTATGCAATTAACTGGCCCTCATTGGGGGGAATATGACACATCAGGGCCAGGAGTGCAATACTGATACTGTGCTGATAGAATACAGGGGTATGGTGTGGTTGTGAGTAGTGGCTACTGGTATTCAAGGTACATGTGCAGGTTCTGTACATACTGTTGCCAAATGTATGGGGTCCTGTGATGTGTTTCCCTGTTTATGTCTTCCAGGTGCAATGTCGCACCAGCGAAGGGCAACATTCTCAGTAGCTGAGACAACCATAATCATAGAAGCCATACTACAGAATCATCCAATAATGTTTGGTGAGAGCCAGCAACATCTGCGGGAGAGGACTGCCCTGTGTGACAACCTTGTCCACAGTGTAAATGATGTCGGCCTGCACGCACTTACATATGAGCAGGTCCAGCATCATGTAACTGACTTCATACACCATGCCTGGCAAAGGGCTGCTGCCATGGCCAGTGACTGCACAGCCACAGGTGGGGGCGCAGCCATGCAGCCCCCACTGACACCCACTGAGGAGCTCCTCACCAACCTCGGGGCACCCATCCTAGTACAGCATCAGGGTACAGACCCCCACATGCTGGAGGTGGGTGGGACCCAGACAATGGACAAGGTGCGTGCAGGTAAGGCCCCAGTGTAGATTACAAGACAAGTGTAGCAGACATGCTTGTATCTGTAGAGTATCTACATGCATGTGTCAGGTCAGATCACACTTGTGGATGGGGTTTTCTAATGCACAGAAGTGAACATCTGTGGTGAAGGACTGAACATTGTGTAGTATTGGGGGTTGTACTGTGAATGTGCAGACATGCTGCATCCATCCTGTACCAATGCCACATGTGAGTCTGCTGACACTATCTCTCTCCTACAACTACCTAGGTCCCTCTGGTCTGCATGTGGGACAGCAGCCTGTAGCTGGTGAGTATGGAATTGTTTTGTTGTGGTTTGGCAATACCACAGGCATGTGAAGGGCATACAATTGACCATGCACACAACTGTCACTCATGGCCATATTGCTTTATGTGCATGTTTACTTGTGATGGGGTTAACTGCATTGCATCACACTGGTCACCACTGGGGCCTATTTGAAGAGAATGTAATATTCCTGTAGCATACCTCACAACCTGTTGGAGCAAGACTTCTGGACAGAGACCAGCAAAATGGGGGGGGGGACAAATGGCCTAAGGTAGGGACATGTGTAAAACATTACTCATATACAGTATATATAAACAGTGTACACACCCCTGTTAAGATGCCAGGCATGTGTGTGATATATAAAAATTGAGACCACAAGCTGGATGCATACATGTGCACACCCTTCAAATAATATTTAATTGCAGCAGCTTGTGATTTACTGACACTCTTCAGCCTGCTTGGGTACACACCTGTCATCAAGTAAAGGCACTATGGGTAATACCAAATAACAGTTCACTGTCCAAGTAGGATCTTCATGACATTTGCTCAGTTGCCTGCAACAGCAACAGCCATGGCTTGCATACAGCTGACACAGCAACAAGGGGATCTCATATTTGAAAGGTATCACTCAGGAGTAGGATACAACAACATTATCACAGCATTGCATACACTATGGAACACAATGGAGACAATCATCAAAAGGTGGATTGAATATGGGACAACAGTGCTGTTGAAAAGAACCTGACATCCCTCCAAAACAGATGAAAAGCCATGTCCAAACCTGTTCAGGGAGGCTGCCAGGAGACATACAGCAACAATGAGGGAGTTGCAGGAATCTCTTGCAAGTACTGATGTTGTGTACTGCATGTGAGAACAATCTCCTATATTCTACATAAGTCTGGTCTATGGGGCAGGATCAGAAGATGGAAGCATTTTGCCACACCAGAAAACATCCAAGGGTGGATAGAACTTGCAATACAGCACATCAAGTCTCCCAAAGGCATGTGTGAAAATGTGTTATGGTGTAATGAAACTATGGATCGACCTCACAGCCACAATACCAAAAGGTACTTGTGGTGCACAAGCAACACCTCTCTTCACCTGAAGACCACCATTGCCATGGTGAATCACACTGGTGGCATTGGCCTGCTGTGGGAATTCTGTTCTAAAGTCAGAACTGGGCCTGTAGTCATGGTGATGGGAATTCTGAACAGTTCAAAATAACACTCACATCTGGCCCACATCCATCATGCACCTGCAAAAACGATGAGGATGGGTGTCAGCCTTCAACATGACAAAGAACCGAAGCATATATCCAAAGCTACCTAAGAATAGCTCCATCTAAACACACTCGTGGTTATGGATTGGCCCAGCCAGAGCCTAGACTGAAACCTGATACCAAAACCCCTGTGCAACCTGACAAGGGCTATGCACATGAGCTGCCCTTGCAATCTGACAGAGCTGGGGGAACTTTGCAAGGAAGAGTGGCTAAATAATGCCAAGTCAGGATGTGCCATGTAGATAGACACCTTCCCAAGAAGAGTGAAAGCTGTAAGTCACTTACAAGGTGCTTCAACAAAGTATCATTTTAAGGGTGTGCACACTTATGCAACCACCATATTGTACATATTTCACTCAGATTTTACAAGTAAAAAATGTGCTTCTTTATCGATTGGATTGCACAGGTCATATGTCACATGACAGGTGGGTAATATATTTGAATGCATTATTGCAGTCTCATTTTATATATTACAAGAACATGGCATGTTAACAGGGTTGTGTACACTTATCATATCCACTGAAAGCTTAGAAGGTTGATGGTGTTAGAGGAATTGTGTGACCATACATTTACTTTTGGCTTGGAAGTCTGAAACTCAAATGTATGTCATTAATTAGTAACGTCACTCCTCAGATCATCCCAGTTATGTATCATAGAAATGCATGGATTATCAGGAATAGAGCAAACATATGAGCCAGACATCTACACATCCTACGTGGATCTGTACAGTTGTGAGGTATGTTCAGTAGTACTTGCCACTGTGCTATACAGATGAACAGCAATGATGTTTACATGGGTGCAGACTCTGCTGGGGAAAGGCCATCACCTAAAAACACTACTCACTTATCCCAGAGCTCTATATTGTTAGTTACATGTAGTAAAACTGGCTGCAATGCATGATGTTGAGGGCCATGTGTCATGCATGTCACCATTTGAGTAATGTGAGGTCTGTGTATCAGATTTGTGCCGCCTCACCTGTAAGTGTCTGTATGTGCGTGTGTGTGTGTGTGTGTGTGTGTGTGTGTGTGTGTGTGTGTGCGTGGGTGTGTGTGTCTGTGTGTGTGTGTGCACTAGCATGTGTGCATGCATGTACTAGCCAACCTCAAAGTGCAGGTATTAATGCACATATGTTGTCTTCTCACAGGGGGCGATGGGGTTAGGGGTCCCTCCTGCTTTGAAATTGATGTCATTGTCTCTGCAGACTGACAGTGATGATAGGAATAATGAGGTCCAGGTGGGGTTGTTAGGGGTTGAATCTTTGCCATTGGTTGTCATCCAACTCTTGTCCACACCATCCCCACACTCAATGACAATGCCCACACATACCCCATCACCAGTGACCACACATAATGAACAGTTGGCAGGTGGTGGCATGGAACAGGCTAGTGTGGTGACTATGGCAGGTGTGAGTGTAGATACTGGCCATAGCCAGAGTGCAGATGAAGTCCCACACAGGCGGATGGACAGGGGTGCTTGCAGGAGGACTGCTGCTCGTCATGCTGCTGTTGCAAGTGGCACAGCAGGTGTCACCAGATGCATGTTTTGGGCTGTCATGCATGCATAGGCACATAGTGAATGCCACATCAGACAAATACTCAGGGTGGTGGATGCATCTCTTCCTGATTTATGTGGCAAGATACGTGACCTTAAATAAACAAAAATAGAGAAAAAACCACACTGGAACCAACACACTTTAAAGTTAGTGCTTCCGTTTACTTGAATATTGTAAACTTCTTCAGACAATAAAAAATCAAATCCCAAACCTTAAATACAATTAAAATAATGATGTCATCAATTAAACATACAACCCACCTCATTTTAAAGAAACAGTCATCAAGGCTAATAAATATATATAGTGTACATTATATTAACACAAAAAATTAATTCAAAAAAATGAAAATAAAATCTAATAAAATGAAATAAACGACCAAGCACCAGATACCTCGATAGCAGCTAATAACAAAAGACAAAATACTTCCAAAAAGGCTGCTGAGGCAAGATTCCAGTGTCACTTTTGTATAAAAAAAAAAAATACCAGGAATTAAACAAGTAGTACCACTTTATTACTTTACACTAGCGCTTTCACAAATGCTTCATCAGGTGTAACTCAAATACAAAAACACACACCTTATATCCACTTCTAAAACAGTCACATGATCAGAAGCAATTAACATTTAAAGATATATAATAAAATGAAAAATACATAATGAAAAATGTTAAAAAATGTATCAAAAAATGTATATATATATATATATATATATATATATATATATATATATATATAGCAAATGCATAAAGTTACGAAAAACTATAAAGTTATAAAAAATACTTATAATAAAACTACATAAAAACACAATCTATCTATAAAGGGCTCTTTTACCTAACACTGGTTTCAAAGGAACATGGTCATTGAGTCCATGCCCAAAGTTAGCCCTTAACATCACAATCCATTTTGCTTCCATCTCTTCTGTCCTGGACCTAATGTCACCTATTCTAGCACTCTCATAGGTCCTGGACACAACTGTAAATAAGAATTTATGCTGTCCACCTACTAATTTCACATGCTTAGCTAGAGCATTGGTATCACTACCTTTACCTATATGGTATATGTGCTCTCTCATTCTATCCTTAAGAGTGTGGTCTGTCTTGCCTATGTAGAAATATTTGCATAATACGCATACTGCTAAATAGACTACATGCATAGTTTCGCAGTTAGCTTGTACTCTAATATCATATATTTTACTTGTGTCTGGATGTACAAAAGATGTCTCTTCACCAATGTGTCTACACTGTGCACATTTAGTGTGGTAAATATATAAATATAAATTGTGTGCACTCTGGATGTTAAATCCCTCTACACCAGTATTCCACATTGGGCAGGGCTTCAGGCTGTTGAATATTGGCTTGTCAAGTCAGAATTATACTCTCCGGGTTTCAACACTCTACTCATTTGTCTCACCGAACATGTTTTAAATAAAAATGTGTTCTACTTCCAGGGTGATTGCTATTGGCAACTTCAAGGTACGGCCATGGGGGCTTCTTTTGCCCCCATCTATGCAGATCTTTTTATGGCCTACCTTGAGGAATGTCTGATCTATAACCCTTTACACAATTTATATCTTGTTGAAATAGACATATGGAGAAGATATTTAGATGATTGTTGGATGGTGTGGCGTGCAGATGCAAACTACTTACAAGAATTTTTGGAACATCTGAATAACAACATTTGGGGCATTGAATTTTCTATTACATTCCATAGAGATGAAATAACCTTTTTGGATGTTACAGTATATCGTAACACAGACAACACACTTAATACAAGAATTTTTCGGAAATATCCCCAGTTTAACACCTTGTTACATGCACATAGTATGCATCCACGCCACACCATCCGGAATATCCCTAAATCTCAATATCTTAGAATTCGGAGAATTAATTCATGTTTACATGACTATTCTACAGCCAAAACTGATTTATTCAACAGATTTTTGGACCGGGGTTATAGCATTTCTGATATAGAATTAGCTAAAACATATTCTGACAACCAAGATAGAAAGTCATTGTTGGAATATAGGGACAAAAATCAAAATGCCAATAACTCTAAAATGAGATTAATTACGACACTGGGCAAAAACCATCAGACCGTTAGGCAAGCTGTGAACCAAAATTGGAATATTTTACTAGCTAATGATTTTTTGAGGGGAATATTAGACAAACAATGTTCATTTTCATTCAGACGTGGTAAAACATTAGGCACCCTATTTTCACATTACAAACATAGAGAAAGTGGGGCAGCCAAATATAAACAACTCACCATATTGGGGGACGAATTATTGGGAACATTCAAGTGTGGACATTGTGTTTCCTGTGCTCATGTTAACCAGTTGAAACAATTTACAAGCTCTAATACTAGCAAAGTGTATGACATCAAAGTGTTTGGTAATTGTTCCACTAGCTGGGTCATCTATTTGGCTACATGCCAATGTAAATCCTTCTATGTTGGCAAGACTTCACGTTCATTACGTATTAGAATTGGGGAACATCGTAGCGACATACGGAATCATAAGACATCTAATGCTCTATATTTACATACAGTCAAACATCCCACTGCCCAGTTTATGTTTACAATCATTGATAAAATTACAGGGAATAGACAAAACCAGATAGGTTGGCAAGGTATTTTGAGCCATAAGGAGAGATATTGGATAACACATTTAGGAGCCCTCTTTCCCCCAGGTCTTAATGACCATTTATAAATTATGTATATGTCATTTTCATTTTTAGTTTTATTTATTTATATATCTTTCTGTTTGTAATTCAACATCATAGTATATGTTAACAACATGTTACTTTTTGTTTCATGTCAATCTGGTTTGTCATTAGAACCACAATCTGCATACCTTGATATTGCATGGGGATATATATGATTTTCCCCATTTCATAGTGCAATGTTGCTTTAAATTTGAATTGAGTGCTTTATGCAAATGCTTATACTGCCATTGGTTTGTTCACAGATTTAAACAAACGTTGACCATGTATTTTTGGAAGATTTTGACTCACTGATGAAGGCTGGTGCCGAAACTAGTATGAGTTTTTCGAACTAGGACATTTTTTGTCCTTTTGTTGCCTCACAATAAATGGTGATACTATCTTGCTGGCTTTTGGTGTTTTCATACAAGGTTGGTTGGCCGTGCAGCCGTACGTGCGAGGGTTTGGTGTCTGCTTCAGTATGTACCTTATTAGCCAGGATACATTATTGCTGTTAGTACCACTGACTAAATGTAGTCTAACATGCTGTATTCTGTTTGTGTTCCAGGTGTCTATGTGTCTGCAGGCTGTGGCCCTGCAGACATTCCCAAAAGGGAGCATGGCAGAGTGGGAATGCACCAACCATGTCATAGGCTAGGTACAGCTTTATATGTACATGTACCAGGTGTGAGGGACACTGTTATCAGACAGTGTGACATTGAATACATACTTCTTGTCACAGACAGGTAGCCTTCATACATGTCAACTCAGTGTTGTGTAGTACCACAGGCTCATACATACAGAACATGTTACTGCAGTACTGTCAGCAGGTCCCTCACAAGCGTAGTCATTACATTAACTGCAACAGATTCCCCTGTCAACACCTGTTGGCCTTGCCATTTCCTTCCCATACACTCAACCCTGATGCAGTTGATGAGGGCATGCATGATTCTGTGTATGGCAGGTTTGTGGTATGTATTCCTGAGCTCAACAGGTGGAACAGGGAGACAAAATGGTATATTGTTTGCATACACACAGTAAGGACTGACACAGGAGATGTGCACACAGTAACTCAAACAAAGTTGGCAATGGACAGATTAGTAAACCTACATTTCCACTTTGATGTACTGTAGTACTACAAAACCATGACATGCCCCACATAGATTATATGCATGGGACATAACACACTACAAATTCAAAATCCGACCAGCAGGCAGTGTCAGCAACCTATTATTTTTTAATGTATACACATACACATATAAAATGTATTAATCAAGAACAAGCTAAACAGACCAGTTTTGGCTAGTATACTACATAGCCTTCATCAGTGTAATGAAATACAATAAGCTCATCCGTTATATACTCTGGGTTATGCCATTGTGTGACTAATTAAAGATGCTCATTTAAGCCAGGTGCAAATAGACCACCTAATTTAATTATCCATTTCTTTTCTTTTGTGTTTAGTAATTCATGCCAGCCTGATTTATTAGATTTGATGCCTAGCAAACGATCAATTATGATGAAATGAAATGAAGCAAAAGACAAAGGCTATCTACAGATTCAAGGTACAGCAATGGGGACATCTTTTGCCCCCATATATATGCTGACCTATTTATGGCATATATAGAGGAGCAAATTATATACGACAGCTTCCACAATCTGTAAATGGATGAAATAGACATTTGGAAAAGATATTTGGATGATTGCTGGATGGTATGGAGATCAGATGTAGAACATCTTTATGAATTTGTTAGTTATTTGAATGAAAATAAATGGGGGATTGAGTTTACGATAAACCAAGATAAGGAACAGATAACTTTTCTGGATATAATGGTCATCAAAGCTCCTGATAACACCTTGATTACTGAGGTTTACCGCAAATTCCCAGAATATAATTCCCTTCTTCATGCCACCAGCTATCATCCTCCACATATCTGCAAAAATATACCAAAGTCACAATACATGCGGATTAAACATATATGTTCAGATAATGACACATATAAGCATTTCAGGGATGACCTTATCCAAGTTGTGATGACTGTACCCAAGCGTGAGAGACTGGTGATTGGAGCAGATTTCAATGGGCATGTTGGTGAAGGGAACAGAGGGGATGAGGAAGTGGTGGGTAGGTATGGTGTTAAGCAAAGGAATGCAGAAGGTCAGATGGTAGTGGATTTTGCGAAAAGGATGGACATGGCTGTGATGAATACGTATTTTAACAAGAGGGAGGAGCATAGGGTGACATACAAGAGTGGAGGAAGATGCACACAGGTGGATTATATCTTATGTAGAAGGGCCAGTCTGAAGGAGATTGGAGACTGTAAAGTGGTGGCAGGGGAAAGTGTAGTTAGGCAGCATAGGATGGTGGTTTGTAGGATGACATTGGTGATTAAGAAGAGGAGGATGAGAGTGAGGGCAGCACCAAGGAAAAAATGGTGGAAATTGAAAAAGGGTAATTGTGAGGTGATGTTCAGGGAAGAGATAAGATAGGCACTGGGTGGCAGTGAAGAGTTACCGAATAGCTGGGTAACTACAGCAGAGCTAGTAAGAGAGATGGCTAGAAAGTTGCTTGGTGTGACATCTGGAAAGAGGAAGGAGGACAAGGAGACCTGGTGGTGGAATGAAGAAGTACAGGATAGTATACAGAGAAAGAGGTTGGCGAAGAAGAAGTGGGATTGTCAAAGAGATGAAGAAAGTAGACAAGAGTATAAGGAGATGATGTGCATGGCAAAGAGAGAGGTGGCGATGGCTAAGGATAAGGCGTATGAAGAGTTGTATAAAAGGTTGGACACTAAGGAGGGAGATAAGGACCTGTACCAATTGGCTAGACAGAGGGAACGAACTAGTAAAGATGTGCAGCAGGTAAGGGTGATAAAGGATAATGAGGGAAACATACTCACAAGCGAGGAGAGTGTGTTGAGCAGATGGAAAGAGTACTTTGAGGGGTTGATGAATGAAGAGAATGAGAGGGAGAGAAGGTTGGATGATGTGCGGATAGTGAATCATGAAGTGCAGTGGATTAGCAAGGAGGAAGTAAGGATAGCTATGAAGAGGATGAAGAACGGAAAGGCTGTTAGTCCAGATTACATACCTGTGGAAGCATGGAGGTGTTTAGGTGAAATGGCAGTGGAGTTTTTAACTAGACTGTTTAATGAAATCTTGGAAAGTGAGAGGATGCCTAAGGAATGGATAAAAAGTGTTTTGGTACCGATTTTTAAGAATAAGGGTGATGTGCAGAGCTGTAGTAACTACAGAAGGATTAAACTGATCAGTCACAGCATGAAGTTATGGGAAAGAGTAGTGGAAGCTAGGTTAAGAAGGGAGGTGATGATTAGTGATCAGCAGTATGGTTTCATGCCAGGAAAGAGCACTACAGATGCAATGTTTGCTCTGAGAGTGTTGATGGAGAAGTACAGAGAAGGTCAGAAGGAGTTGCATTGTGTCTTTGTGGATTTAGAGAAAGCATAATGCAGGGTGCCTAGAGAGGAGTTGTGATATTATATGAGAAAGTCAGGAGTGTCAGAGAAGTATATAAGAGTGGTACAGGATATGTACAAGGGTAGTGTGACAGCGGTGAGGTCTGCGGTGGGAGTGATGGATGCGTTTAAGGTGGAGGTGGGATTACATCAAGGATCAGCTCTGAGCCCTTTCTTATTTGCAATGGTGATGGACAGGTTGACAGATGAGATCAGACAGGAGTCCCCGTGGACTATGATGTTTGCAGATGACATTGTGATCTATAGTGAGAGTAGGAAACAGGTGGAGGAGACCCTGGAGACGTGGAGATATGCTCTTGAGAGAAGAGGAATGAAGGTCAGCAGGACTAAGACAGAATATATGTGCATGAATGAGAGGGAGATAGAGGAATGGTGAGGATGCAGGGAGTAGAGGTGGCGAAGGTGGATGAGTTTAAGTACTTGGGATCAACAGTTCAGAGTAATGGTGAGTGTGGAAGAGAGGGGAAAAAGAGAGTACAGGCAGGATGGAGTGGGTGGAGAAGAGTGTCATGAGTGATTTGTGACAGATGAGTACCAATAGGAGTGAAAGGGAAGGTCACCAAGAGGGTAGTGAGACCAGCTATGTTATATGGGTTGGAGACAGTGGCAGTGACAAATTGGCAGGAGTCAGAGCTTGACGTGGCAGAGTTGAAGATGTTAAGATTTGCACTGGGTGTGATGAGAGTAGACAGGATTAGGAATAAGTATATTAGAGGGTCAGCCCAGGTTGGAAGGTTTGGAGACAAAGCCAGAGAGGCAAGATTATGTTGGTTTGGACATGTGCTGAGGAGGGATGCAGAGTATATTGGGAAAAAGATGCTAAGGATGAAGCTGCCAGGTAACAGGAAAAGAGGAAGGCCTAAGATAAGGTTTATGGATGTGGTGAGAGAGGACATGCAGGTGGTTGCTGTGACAGAGCAAGATGCAGAGGACAGGAAGAAATGGAAACAGTTGATCTGCTATGGCCACCCCTAACGGGAGCAGCTGAAAGAAGAAGAAGAAGAAGAAGAAGAAGAAGAAGATGGAATGACCTTACCCTTAGGTTTAAAGAAAGGGGTTACAAAGCAGGATGTGTTTATCAAGCTAAAAATAAGGTAGAAAATATAAAGAGAGAAATTCTTCTTCAATACAAAAGCCAGGAAGATAGACAAGAATGTACCTTATGGTTTGTTATGACCTTTGGAAGGAAAACTGGGGCATTAATGGACAGTGTCCAGTGCAACTGGAATTTCCTGCTTGCGGAATGTAAACTTTCTGGATTAATAGGGAATAGATGCCAGTTTTCCTTTAGGAAAGGAAAAACTTGGCGTCTTACTTTAATAATTACAAGCAAGTTAACTATAAGAAAAAAGAAAGTCTACAATGTACACTCGAAGGACAGATTGCCACTGGTTGTTTCCCCTTTGGCCACTGTACATATTGTCCTAAAATATTGAAAATGAAAAGTTTCAGCAGTAAGAATACAAGTCAGGTATATGACATCCCCTTTTTTGCAAATTGCAACTCAGATTGGGTTATATATCTTGCTGTCTGTAAATGCTCTGCTTTCTATATAGGTCAGACTTCAAGACCAGCAAACTATAGGATATCAGAACACTTTAGTGACATTAAACATCAAAGTAATACTAATGCCTTATATAAACACACTCTGTTACACAAAAATGCTTCGTTTAATTTCATCATAATTGATCGTATCCTAGGCATCAAAATCTAATAAATCAGGCTGGCATGAATTACTAAACACAAAAGAAAAGAAATGGATAATTAAATTAGGTAGTCTGTTTGCACCTGGCTTAAATGAGCATCTTTAATTAGTCACACAATGGCATAACCCAGAGTATATAATGGATGAGCTTATTGTATTTCATTACACTGATGAAGGCTATGTAGTATACTAGCCAAAACCGGTCTATTTAGCTTGTTCCCACCAGTAGATCTCTTTTGAGTGTGTACCTTTAACTCCTAGTGGGCGTGGCTTCAGCATTTAAAAAATAAAGTTATCACCTTATATTTTTAACAAGTACCCATTGACAGAGGTGATATATCAATAAAATTTTGTTTGCCATCATGTATGCTTCAAGATAAAATTTTCTGATACCTTGTATGTAACATGGTTTTGGAATTATTAATGGAAATATGAACAGGTAATATTTGACGCCTAGAGGCGCAGTAGGAGGTAACTGCAAAAAGACCTGGAGACGTCACCCGGCTGTAATGAGTTAATACATTTTATATGTGTATGTGTATACATAAATAATAGGTTGCTGCCACTGTCTGCTGGTCAGATTTTGAATTTGCATTGAGAATTTTGTGACCTTGCAGTTGCCATACCTGCAGAGGAACATTGGGACTGACATAACACACTACCTCTTACAACAAGTAATGTTCTGAATGCCTTCATGAATGGTGAGATAACCCACCAGAAATAGCATGTGGAGATATGTATTGCTCCTACAAGCCTGGACAAGTGATAATATAACAGACATCGTATCAGCATGATGTTTCAGTCAGGTATGATACCTGATGCTGGCATGGGTGTCACTACACCCACTGTGACTGATTTGGAAACAATATCACATACATGGGCATTGTTAAGGGACACAGATCACATATAGGTTGCAAACATCTGGATATTCCATAGACATCTGTACAGAGGACTGGTATGGCCTGCACAATGGTTTAACATGCTACATGTGAGGCAGATGCTGTTAACATGCTATATAAAGTAATGCCATTGGGAGATGAAACAGGCGTGGATGGTACACACATCAAAATGGTATCAGTCAAACAGGATATGATCTTCACCCAAATACACAATTGCCAGTATTGAGATTAGAACTTCTACCTATCTAGTTATTACTACTATAGTGTTACACAGTTATCAGATGCGACACAGAGCTTACATGATTTCACCTAGTCCCAAGGTACTTCTAAGGTGAATGATATCAGCAGGCCTGCTAAAGAAGGGTGACAGCAAATTTACAGGGTGGTGCACAACTCAAAGTGGTATAACCCACACAGTATATGATTCCTACTCAAACACACACACACACACACACACACACACACACTTATTTGCCAGCATTGAGATTAGAACCTCTGCCTATCTAGTTATTTGCACAATAGTGTTACACAGTTATCGCACATGCTGCAAAGATTACTGGGCTGACAACTGGCCAAAGGTGCTGATAACTGCACAGCTGAGGTAAACTATTACAGGTGCCAGAAAGTCTGCCTTCAGTTTTTCCTTAAGATCTTGCTAGTTCTTTCTCTCCTGCACTTCAAATAGCCTAATAACTTTGCACTTCAACAGGTTTTTGTAACGGTTATTCTAGCACACCTGAGAGCCATTAGTAGTAGTCATTCCTCACATAATTAGCTCCAGTACTTAGTAGTTATGACCACCCCTCCTGGCATCATTTATGTGCAGTTCTCCCTCAGCTTTTTCCCATTAACCTGGTGCACTTGGGCATTCTGAGGCACTGTTGAAACTGCCTCATGTACACAGAAAACCTTCTCCTCTAAACTCCCAACACTCAGACTTGTAAGAGATACCCCTATATCACCAAACAGGAAGATATGCACTCTCCAGCAAAGACTGGACTAGCTGGTCAAGAGGAGAGGGGTCAACACCTGCACCACACCACATGGAACACATACCTCTCCAGAACAGACACTATCACAGCTCTGACATACAAACAAAAACCCCACACCCACCATCACATGGCACTAAATAGACATTTACCCAAACAGCAGAGACCACCAAGACAGATACCCACTCAACCACCACAACACAGCACAAACTAAAGGACACATGCCTCACCTAGACAGTGTGCCCCTCAACCTAAGCCCCTAAGGCTAACCACCTTGCCTAATACAGTAACCATAGGTGACTCAATAGTGAGGCACACAGGTGTCCCACTAACTAGAGTCAGCTGTCTATCAGGTGCCAGAATCCAACACATAACACATCCAGTCAGGTCATTCCACAGCAACTACAGGTATCACTCTGCCATTGTCGATGTGGGTGTGAATGACCTGAGATGCACCTCTCTGGACTACATGCAAAGAGACATGGTGGAGCACTCAGATTATGTGGACAAGACAGGTATGACAGTAGCCCTGAGAAGTATACTACTGTCACCCAGAATGATACCGCAGTACAAACAACAAATAATTGACTTCAACAATTGGCTTAAGTGTCTGATGTTATTCTCAGGGGATTCAGTATTTGTCTGTGTGGGATGACATAGGTTCATAGGTTCATAGGTTCATACTAGGCTATCTGCCCTAGGGCATTTATAAGCCTAGCCAGAGTGTGTTTGGCTTTCGCCACCCATTTTAAATTAATTTTGCTATGCCCTTTTTCGAGGTTAGTATACTGTGTCTCTGTCTAACAGTGACACAGAAGTGATACCCGGGGTAAACCTACGATCTCCCATCCACTCATCAAGATTCCTCTTGAAGAGAGTCAATGAGGGACTCTGCCTAACCTGGACTGGGATTTTATTCCAGAGTGAAGAGAGCCTCTGGGTTATGAATCTGTCCCTCCAGCATGTCCTATTTATTTCAGTGCTGAGGTTCAAGTCTCTCAAGCGCAGAGCTCGATGGGATCTGGATTTTCTGAGGTGCAGCATGCCCATTAATTCCAGGTTGGACATGGCTTTATACGTCAGGCACAGATCACCTCTGAGCAGGTGGTATGCCACTGAGTAGAGCTGGGGTTTCTTTAACCGGGCAGCATATGGCATCTGTTTGAGCCCTTTGATCCTCTTGGTGAGGTACTTTTGGGGTCTTTCCAGTTGCTGCAGGTGTCTGGTAAGGTACATCCCAAAAGGGGCATTGTACTCAATTATGGGCCCGATGAGGGATGACTAAAGAGGCACGATGACCTCCCCTGATCTAGATGTGAATCCCTTCATGATTAGGTGGGCTATATAAAATGTTTTTCTAACCACTTTAGCCACGTGGTTGTCAAATGAGAGATTGCTATCAACTTGGGTCTCCAGGTTCCTAATTACTTCTTCTGTACTTAATGGATTACCATCTATGTGGTAATTTGTGGGCACTTTGTTTTTGCCAAAGGGGATGACTATACACTTTTTGGCGTTTAGCTTGAGGCCATGGTTCTGGCATTGTCTGTTTCTATGAGATCCTTTTGGAGGATGCTTGTGTCAGCTGGAGAGTCTATTATGGCGCCCAGTTTGCAGTCATCTGTGAACTTGGTCAGCCACAGTCCTTCCGTGTTGGCCTCTACCTCCAAGAAATATATACCGAACAAGAGAGGTCCCAGGACTGAGCCTTGTGGGATGCCACCTGTAAATGGTTTGGAGTCTGACATGGCTCCAGCAATTCTAACCATGTGGGTTCTGTCCTTGACACAGTTTGCAACCCATCTAGTGACATAGGGGTTTATATTTAAGCTGGTGAGCTTATCTATAATGCCCGAGTGGGGTATTGTATCGAAGGCTTTTGCGAGGTCCAGGTAGGCTGTGTTGACCACCTTCCCCTCATCAATGGCCTTGGTGACTGTTTCAAAGAAATCAACCAGGTTTAAGAGGCAGGATCTGCCCTTAACAAAGCCGAACTGGGTAGGATCCAGTGTCTGTAGGTCCCCAATATCTTTATTTATGAGGTCCAAGATGATCCTTTCCATAGCTTTGCAGACCAAGCTAGTCAGGCTTATGGGGCGATAGTTTCCAGGATCCGTTGAGGCACCACCTTTGTGGAGAGGGACCACTGTTGCTGTACGCCACTCTTTGGGTACATATCCTGTAGTAAGGCTGAGATTGAACAGTAGTTTTAGGTTTGGGTTTAGCTCTTCTTGGAGTTCATGTAGGGCAGCCGGGACACTGTCTGGTCCCACTGATGCTGTAGTTTTTGCTTTGGAGAGGGCGGCTCTTACCTGAGCATCTGAGATGTCAGGGGGGCAGCACTCTGCTGGGATAGATATTTGCTCTTTTGGTGGGGAGAAGTTTGCGCTGAAACTGTCAGCTAGGATGTTGGCAATGTCTGTGGGTTCGGTGTATTTTTTGTCATTTTGGACTAATTCTGAGCATATCTGGGAATTCCCACCCAGGTTCCTAACATAACTAAAGAAAGCCTTGTGATTATCCTTAGTGTCCTGTGCAATTTTTCTCTCGAAGCTGGCCTTAGACGATTTTATGAGTGCCCGTAGTTTTTTGCTAATGCTGATCAGAGATGCCTTCCCTTTTTGGGATTTTGCTATATCATGTAGTAGCTTCCTCCTTCTATTGTATAGTCTGTTTATGGCTGTGGTCCACCAGACAGGACGTCTGCCTTTGGAGGATTGGGTCTTGGTTTTATTTGGGATTGCATGATCCATGCATTCCTGAAGGTGTTCATAGAATGCGTTTATAAAGGATTCTGCGGTTTGGGCCATATTTTCCACAGGCCCGGGGGCTTTGAAGGATTCCACCTCGGTTTTGAGGAGTGTGAAATTTGCTTTAGAAACGTTTTACACTGTGGTTTTCTGGGCAGGGGGTGGGGTCGGGATGTGAATATCCAGTGAGATTAGTTTATGGTCTGATCTTACCAGTGAGGGATACACTTCTGGTCTGGAGCATAGAGTCCCCATGTTGGTGATGATCAGGTCCAGTATGTTTTCCCCTCTTGTGGGAGTGGTAACAAGTTGTTCCATAGCATTTGAGTTTATAAATTCTAGGAACCATTGGGATAGGGTGTTGGAGCTAGAGTAATGCTCCCAGTCTATGTTTGGGTAGTTGAAGTCGTCCAATATAATGGTGTTTGGAGAGACCTTCATATTTTCCAGTGTTCTCAGAAAGGCCGAGTGGGGTTCCTGGGTTTGGGAGGGTGGTCTGTAGCAGGCTATATACTGGAAGGCAGTTTTACCCACAGTTAGTTGCACATGGATAGTCTCTGATGCTTCATGCTGTACCACCAACCTGGAGGTGTGGATATCTTTGACGAATATTGATACTCCCCCTCCTTTTGTGGTTCGGTCCAAGTTTTGGGGCCGAAAAGCATGGTATGAGGTATAACCTGGTAGTGCTGGGGTGCTCTCGGGAGCCTTGAACCAGGTTTCTGTTACTGCACAGATATCGATGTTCTGCATGCTAAGGAGAGTTTTGAGTGCATGCATCTTGAGGTTTAGACTTCTGGCATTGAGTAGGATTACTCTTAGTTTCTTATCCCTTGTGATACCTATGGAGGTGGGTTTGTCTTTTGAGCCTTGCCTAAAAAAGGCACTAGGGGGGTAGCAAGAGCCTTTGCCAATATCCGAAAGCACAGGGGTGACAGGTGCAAGCCATCCCTAGCGAAGCATCGTGGCTTGTCGAGCATGTCATCCCAGGCTGACAGGCATTGGATCCCCTTTGAATGACACCAATACTTAAGGCAATTGTTGAAATTGATCATCTTGTCTTTATATTGTGGCATCATTCTTGGTGAGGGTAAGATGCTACTCAAGGTCAGGGTCATACCGGCCTGGGCTACATGCTCAGAGAGCTCCTCTATGTCTCTTTTCATGTAGTCCAGGGAGGTACATCTCAGGTCATTCACACCAGCATGGACAATGACTGAGTCATATTTGTACTTGCTTTGGAGTGACCTGAGTGCTTGTGTTATGTGGCGGATCCTAGCACCTGACAGGCAGCTCACCATGACCTTCTCCTTGTTCAGCCTGGTGAGCAGGACGTCAGTGTGCCTGACGATAGAGTCACCTATTACAAGTGTATCAGGTGTGTTGTTTAGCCTTAAGGGCTGTGACTGTTCGGCACACTGGCTTTGTGAGCTATGTGTTGCACGTGTTTTGTTTTGGGGTAGCGGTTGCTTGGGTGTCTGCTTTGGAGGTCTTTGCTGCTTAGGCAGATTTTTATTTATTGCCTCCAAGTATGTTTTTGTGTGTTTATGTGTTTGGTTTGCTGTCATGGTAGGTCTATGTGAGACTGGAATTGTAGTGAGTGTGGTTTCTTTCTCCTCCTGACTGGTTACGCCAGTACTGAGTTGAGAGAGCTTAGCCTCCAGATTGGCTATATGGTTGCATCTCTCACATGTGTTGGAATTTGTTGGGAGGAGGAGAGGGTTGTCTGTGTACATGCAGCAGTTGTAACATTGCCTCAAGATTCCCAGATTCACCAGCTGGACCGGAGAGGAGATTGACATGATTGACAGACTGCAATGGCTTGCCAGAGATGGCCTGCATCTATCACCCATGGGTTTCCAGGTTCTGGCTAAGTGTCTTGCCAAACCTATAGTGCCTTTTTAGAGGTGTTCCAAATCAAATTACCACTGTAAGAGCTATACATATATGCAATCTGAGGGTCATGCTGCTCAACACTAGGCATCTAAATCTCGACATGCAGCCACTCAAAGCACTCCTCAAAATGAAGAACATTGACATTTTTGCTGTAACAGAGACCTGGGTTACAACAGCAGACAGCACCCCTGCACTACAAGGCTATAACTCATTCCACAACTGTCAGCCCCAAAACATGAACCATAGCTCCAAAGGTAGTGATGTCTCCATATTAATAAAGGATATCCATATCTCCAGACTAGTATCCCAGAATAATGCATCTGAGATACTTCAAGTACAACTGACATTGGGTAATAGCGCAATCCAGGTCATAGCCTGCTATAGGTCCCCATCCATGTCCCTAGAATCTCAATCTACATTCCTCAACACCCTGGAACCTATCAAGGTCCAACCCAACACTCTCATACTAAGAGACTTCAACTACCCCTCCATTAACTGGGAATGATACTCAAGCACCAATACACTGGCCCAATGCTTCCTGGAATTCATCAGTTCCAATCCCCTGAACCAGCTCATTCTGACAGCCAGTAAAGGAAGCAACATCCTTGACCTGTGTTGATTACTAACATATGGGACCGTTGCTTGACAACAGCAGTCAATCCCTACCTGGTCAGATGCAACCATAAAGTCATCACTATGTAAATCCACATCTCACCCACACATCCCGCAAAGGTAACCACCTTGAAAAACTTCACCAAAGCTGACTTTGAACTCCTAAAAACAGAGGTGGCTAACTTCACAGCACCCATGCCAATGGAAAATACCTGCATGACTGCCGAAGCATACACAAATACACTGTACAAACATATGCATCAATGCATGGAACTACCCATACCCAACAGAACCATGACACTCTCCTCCAAACTCTGGAGGCAATCTGGTGGCCCCTGCCATTAATAACCTGTACAACAGAAGGAAGAAACTGTTGCAGTAAAAGGTGGAGTCCCAAGAGTGGATAAACTCCCTTATTAGCCTCAACAACAACTTGAGATCTCTCATGAAATCATTTAAATCCAGCTATGATGGCAGTATTGCAGCAGACACTGGCAACAATCACAAAGCCTTTGATAGTTATATCAAGAACCTCCACAGCAATACCCAGAAGTGCTCTGAGTTACTGCACAATGCTACCTCCTATACTGAGCAAATAGATATTGCCAACATTCTTGCCAACACATTATGTGCCAGCTTTACCCTCTCTCCCCCAGAGGGAAACAATCAGAATGCCAGGCACTTAGGATTACTGCCACCCAGGTTACACCTGCATTGTCCACGGGCAGGAATACAGCTTCCATGGGACCCAAAATTATCCCTGGCTGTGTTCCACATAAACTACAGATACCTGGCACCACACCTGTGTGCCCTGTTCAGTCACAGCCTCACATCAGGCTTTCTCCCTCCCAAATGGTGCACTGCTACAGTCATCCCTCTCCATAAAGGTGTAGCAAATACAGACCCTGGGAATTATCAGCCCATAAGCCTGATGAGTCTGATATGCAGAGCTATAAAGCACATCATCAGGGACCTAATCGACAAACATATAGATAATCTCCTAAGAAATAAAAGAAAATTCCCGAAACCGGTAAAACAGTCTGTTTATTACTCGACACAAAAAACAACTAAGTGCTTTCGCCAAGTAAGTTAAGGCTTCTTACTAAGAAATAAAAGAAAATTACCAAACCAGTAAAACAATCTCCTAACTCTGGACGCCACACAGTTTGGCTTTGTGAAAGGGAGATAATGCCTGCTCAACCTGGTTGACTTCTTTGAGTCAGTCACCAGAACTGTGTATGACAGTAAGGCACTGCATGCAGCCTACATCAATCTGACCAATGCTCTTGATACCATTCCTCAGTCAAGAATTATTGATGAACCCACCAAACTAGGCAGCAACTCCTATACCACTGGGGGGTTGCATATTGGCTCACAGATAGAACACACAGTGTGAAAATAGCAAGCTCCAAGTCAGACTGCCAACCAGTCATAAGTAGAGTCCCACAGGGATCACTCCTGGGTGCTGTCCTGTTCAGCATCTACTTCTCAGGACTCCAGACCAGTACAAAGGAACTCTGACTAAGTTCACAGACAACTGCAAGCTGGGAGCCATCATTGACTCCACAAGTGATGCAGACATCCTACAGAAAGCCCTCACTGAGACCACTGACTGGTGTGGAAACCATGGCCTGAAGCTTAACACCACAAAATGCATCATCAGCCCCTTTGGTAAAAAATCAGTTCCCAGTAAATACCACATCGATGGAAGCCCATCAAATACTGTAGACATTATAAGAGATCTGGGGACACAGGTTGACAGCAACCTCTCCGTTTAACCACCACATTGCCACCATGGTCAGGAAATCCTTCTATGTGGCATATCTCATTACCAAGGGTTTTGCATCCAGAAAGGAAGAGGTCACCATCTCTGTGTACTCTTCCCTCATTAGACTACTCATCAAGTATAATGCCCCATTTGGCATGTACCTCACTAGACACCTGCAACAGCTGGAGTAGCCACAGAAGTACCTCACAAAGAGGATTCTAGGCATTAAACACATGTCCTACACAGACAGACTCAAAGGACTCCAGCTATTCTCTGTCTCATATCACCTACTTTGAGGCGATCTCTGCTTGACTTGCAAAGTCATGTCTGACCCAGCTCTTTTACAAATGCTACATCTAAAGACATCCCAATCCCTCTGCACCACACACTGCAGGGACCTCAACCTCATTAACACAGTCAACACAACATGCTGAAGGGACAGATTCCTCACCCAAAGACTGCACATGCCCTGGAATAGACTTCCCATACACGTCAAGCAAAGCATCTAGATGACTCTGTTCCAGAGAGATCTTGATGAGTGGATAGGTAATAGAAAGCTCACCCCAGAGATCACTCCAGTTGTTTTACTTGATGGAGACAGTGACAACTAACGTCAGGTGGCACAATGGCAGGGCACTTCTATGGGCTACACTTGTAACAGTTCCAGGGTCATGAGCCTAGTACACACCTATGAACTTGTAAGGGGAGTGACATCAACATGCCTGATACAGTAGGTCAGTGGGTGGGAAACTTATCAAAATACTTCTTCCTACAAACATACAACCCCTGCCTGTCTAGTTATGTGTATTATACTGTTACTCAGTTATCGCACGCACTACACAGCTTATTTAGCTGACACCTGGGCAAAGGTGCTGATAAGGGGAATGATATTAGCAGGACTGATAAAGTAGGCCAGTGGGTGGAAAACATATCAAAACACTTTTTCCTATAAACATACACACTTACACACCCACACACACATTTGCCAGATCTGAGAGTAGAACCCCTGTCTATCTAGTTATTTGTACTATAGTGCTATACAGTTATCGCACATGCTACAGAGCTTACTGGGCTGACAACTGGTCAAAGGTACTGATATGAGGAATGACATCAGCAAGACTGATAAAGTAGGCCAGTGGGTGGGAAACTTATCAAAACACTTTCCTACAAACATACACACTTACACACCCACACACACACATTTGCCAGATCTGAGAGTAGAATCCCTGCCTATCTAGTTATTTGTACTATAGTGTTACACAGTTATCGCACGTGCTACAGAGCTTACTGGGCTGACAGCTGGCCAAAGGTGCTGATAAGGGGAATGACATCAGCAGGTCTGATAAAGTAGGCCAGAGGGTGAGAAACTTATGTTTTATATTATACTCAATATGTGTTTAAGGTACAATCCAATGGTTTTTATCATGTGATTTTTTAATCATGTGATTTTTTTATCATGTGATTTCTTTTACCATGTGACTTTCATCATGCAGTTTGATTGGCCAGGTTGCTGTATTTAAACTTGGTTATGGGGTGTACAATATTTTGGTCTAATGAAGCTAAGTGTGAAAGCGCTTACCTGTTCTTATGCACTGGGTTCGTTTTAATAAAGTTGCTTAAAGTTTACTTTTATGGTCCTTCTACATGTTTGCTTTGTTGTACACACTGTTGGATTATTAAGAAAATTTAACTTTAGGGGATATTAGTGCTTGATAGTAGCTTTTCTTTTGCTATTCTGATTATAATGCACCTCCCTTTTATTACAACATGCAACCTAATAAGGAAATCTCTTTGGTGGATTCAAGAAATGCTTGTATATGCAATTTGAGCTTACTGTTTAGTGATAATCAGTGACCATTTTTTTATATTGACATTCGATCTGTAAATCAGTATAATGGCTTAAAACAGATTACTGTGATGTATTTTACATTTTGACATTTTTACTGCATGTTTAATTAAATCTATTTAATCAGACAAATAAAATGTGGCACGTAAGGTGGATAATGGCAGGAACTATCACAGCTGAATACCAGTTATGTAGAATTTATATACACTGTCTTAACAGGAAAACATTAACTGCTATACAAGCATAAATACAGACATAAACAATTTCAGTATCAAATTTTAGACATCTGACATAGAAGACTGCATTGTTATAATGTTGCCTCCAAATACTCCTTGCCAGTGATAGCTAAATAATGCATATGCATTTTTATTAGTGGCAATATACATACTCGGTAGTCATGCACTATTATATTTTATGAAACTAAACATCTAGAATGTAGAATAAATCACGGTCCTTTGTCATTTTTTACATGTACTCATTCTGCTTGACCATATTTATGTTTATATACTGATAACTGTTCTTTTACTGACGTATACTATTCCATAGTAAATACAGAAACACCACTGCTTTTCACTGCTGTTTAACGCAACAGTCTGTTGTTTGGTAGGTTATCACATTTGAAGGAGAGACAGAAACTCAAAAAAAGTATAAGACCTAAAGGCAGGTGTCAGTGTCACTTATTGCAGAGCAAAAACAGGATAAATAATATTCAGGACAGTAGTAAGAAAATGCAGTACAAACCAAGAGAGTAACAGTGAATCATCAGAACAGCTTTATTTATTTATTATTTATTTATTTATTTCAGTTTAATTACCGGGGAGGTCCACTGGGCTTGGGGGCCCATTTTCAGTGGTGACCCCGGGAGAAAAGCTCCAACAGGAAACAACAGTTTAATTACATGAAAATTCAAAGACAGTTTGCATTACAAATAACAGGTTGCTACAAAAAGAATAAACACTAACAATTTCTATTTTGTACAGGAGGAAAAAAAAACAGGCTTATAGCATAAAAATCAAGATTTTACTATTTAGTTACCTATACTAAGTATATTTAAAAGAGGTTAGGAAGGTAAAGAGGTTAGCCTGGAGAAAAGGGGGAAGATAGCTTGAGAGATATGGGCTGAAGAGTGCAGTTGCATTTCCTGTTTAGATAGAGGTAGGAATGAAGTTGGGTTTTGAAGTTATTAAGGTTGGTACATGCCCTTAATGTGGAGGGCAGGGCATTCCACTTTTTAGCTAGGGTAAAGGATAAGAGAAGCTGACCTGCTGGGCGCTTGGGTTTTTGTATGGTGATCAGGTTTTGGTGAGAAGATCTAAGGGATCTAAGGGGGGTATAAGGTTGTAGAATATTGGAAAGAGCAGGGCAGTTAGTAGGATGGAACAATAATTTATGGGCTGTGGTGATTTGGAGAAAGTCAAGTTGATTGAGGAGTTCAAGCCAGTTTAGAGAGTGAAGGGAGGTGCAGTGATGAGAGGAGGATTTGGCATTTGTGGCAAATCTGGAGATTTTGTTGTAACATTGTTCCAATTTGGAGGTAAGTGTAGATGATAAATTAGTGAGCAAGAGAGCACCATACAGTAGGGAGGGAAGGAGATAGGTAGAGGCAAGAGTTAGTCTGGTGGGAGGAGAGAGGAAGTGGTTATTTCTATTCAGTAAGCCACGTTTTATGTGTGTTGTTTTGATGTTTAGCTGGATATGAGTATTAAATTTTAGTTGGTCATCAATTGTAACACCAAGAAGTTTGGCAGAGGGTACGATCTCGATAGTGGAGTTGTTAAGGCTCGTAATTTGAAATTAGTTTTTATCAAGAGAGGAGGATTTAGACGGGGAGAAAAGGAGGATTTTAGTTTTGTTTGCATTTAGAGAGAGATGATTTTGGAGCATCCAGTTTTCAGTGGTTGAGAAGGCACTTTGTATTAGGGCTTGGAGCTCTTTTAGGTTAGAGGTGCAGCAGATCAAAGTGGAATCATCAGCGTATTGCACAATTTTGGTATTAGGAATGGCTTTGTGGAAGTCATTAATAAAGATATTGAATAGTAACGGGCCGAGTATAGAACCTTGGGGTACTCCAGTAGGGGTATGAAGGAAAGTAGAGGTGGCTTGGCTCCATTTCACAGCTTGTGACCTGTTTGAAAGGTAGCTGGAGAACCAGGAAAGACTTTTTTTGCAGAGGTTGAGATTAGAGAGGTGGTTTAGAAGGTGGGTATGAGAGATGGTATCAAAAGCTTTGGATTAGTCTAGTAGAACATATATTACTGGAGTCACATGCTGAATTGACAGAGTGCAAGAAGGAGAGAAGGGCAGTGTTAGTACTGTGTCCTGGGCAGAAGCCGTGTTGGGTAGGAGAGAGTAGTTGGTGTTTGGTAAGGAATGGCAAGAGCTGCAGGTGGATGCATTTTTCAAGGATTTTGGAGATAGGGGAGAGGATGGCTATGGGGCGGAAATTGGAGACATTACAATTTTTGCCACCCTTGTAGAGAGGAAGAATGAAAGCAGTGCACCATAGTTTAGGTACATAGGATTCAAGTAAAGACCTATTAATTAGGATGCTGATAGGTAGAGCAATAGCATCAGAAGCTATTTTTATGAAGGAGGATGGAATGCTGTCAGGGGCATTGGAGCAAGGCTTTAGTTTATAGAAAAGTTTCTTTATTAGGTCGGTAGATGCAGGTTTGAGTTCGAAAGGGGGGGAGGGAATGGAAGATTGAGCAGGGAGGGGAGGAGGGTTATTGTTGGTGAAAGTCTTGGTTAGCTCAGTGATGGAAGAGGTGAAGAAGGAATTGAATAGGGAGGCAATTTCAAGGTCAGATTTGCTGGTATCAGGACAGGGGTTGTTTTTTGTACCTGGCCTAAGGAGGGAATTAATAGAATTCCAGAATTGTTTGGGATTTCTTGCATGGTTTTCTTGTAGTTTCATGTAGTAAGACTTTTTATCTCTAATGACTTGTTTTTTGGCAAGGTTTCTCAACTGCGTATACTTTAGGAACTTCAGGCTGCTTGTGTTTAAGGTAGGCTTCCCAGGTCTTATCCCTTTGTAGCATAATCTTTTTTGGTATCATTGGTGAGCCAAGGGGTGGTTTTTATTTTAACTCTTTTTGTGCTTATAGGAGCTAGGGAGTTAAGGACAGTTATGAATGTTGAATTGAAATAGTCAACGGCTTCATCTAATGGTAGTGTTTTTAGGGGGTTCAAGTTAGTTAGCTTAAGAGAGTCAGAGAAAGAAGTAGGGTTAAAGTTAGATAGGTTACGAGTATGAATGTAGTGGTGAGAGTGTGGGGAGGTGGGAGTAGCTCGAATGGAGAAGGCAGGGAGGTGGTCTCCTAATGGGTCAGGAGTGACACCAGATTTTATAACTTTGTTTGGATGAGATACTAGGATCCAGTCGAGTATGGTGCCAGGGGGATTAGTTTTGTTAGGTCTAGTAATGGAGTTGGTAAGTTGAGTGAAGTTGAATAGGTTGATTGTTATCGTGGGATTAGGGTTAATGATTTTTCCCCAGTCAATATTTACATCTCCCAAAATTAAGGTTTCTAGCTTAATATTGGAGGAGGTCCAGGAGAGGATGTCTTCCAGTGTATTGGTATTATTACCAGGAGGAATATAGAGGCAAATAATGCAGATGCTTTTATGGTTGTTTATTTTTAGTATGCCAATTACAAGTAAATTACTTTACTGTGTTTAGATTCTAAATGTGTTGTTTGTGAGGGTGCTGAGTGAAACACATGCTCTGTATATAAAAAGAAAAACTACCTTTAATCTTAGTGATGTGGTACATGTTTATATGGATACTGTCTTAATACTTGTAGCTTACTAAATGGCATATTGAGTAGACTTACATATAGTTAGCACATATAGCCAAAATGTATGACTGATGTCAGTTTAAGTTGCAAACACATTACAAATTTCAGGATGCTGTTTTACAACTCAAGACTTAACCTTTAAAATACATGCTCTGACATGTCAGGTTCTTGCTAAGAAGTTGCATTTGCCATACACAGGTTTGGGTATTTATTTGAAGTCAGTCAACTAAAAACTCCTATTTTTTCAACTGCCACAACTGTCTATTTTATAGTAGGACTTTACAATGGACATTTGAGTATTTACCTTATTACTGTTCACAGAACAAAGTATAACTGACTAGCTATAAATTCACCTCAAGTACAGTACTTAGCCTTTCTTTGTTAGACATGGATGTATATGTCTCTTTAGCCTACTACCTGTATTGGTTGTTTGGTTAGCAGTTGTAAATATGAGCAGTACACTCTTATTATGCACCTTCTATCTAAGCTTCTGAAACAGTTTACTCGTAACCCATACAGTTTATGTTTGGTAACTTTGCAAATAAATAGTATATAATCATTTTCAACACTATGAGGTCCTAATTTCAATTCTGTAATGAAACTAATGTTTTACTGCATATTAGTACAAAATACTAATTTTACATTATAAAAAAATATTCTGTACATACCTCAGTGTAGATTAAAAAGGTGATGCAGCATATAATATCTATGATTTGTTTTACCGTGGTGGTGCAGTGGTAGCGTTGTCGCCTCACAGCAAGAGGTTCTTCTGTTCGATTCTTGGCTGGAGCTCCTTCTGTGTGGAGCCTGCATGTCCTCCCCGCGGTCGAGTGGCGTTTGAAAGACATGCATGAATGGGCTTGCCTTTGTTGAAGGCTGGGCATCGGACTGGCACCTCGGCACCATAAAAATTGACTGCCAATCATTAGTGGACCGGAGTTCCGCTGTGGTGACCCCTAACCAGGAAAAGCTGAAAGAAAAACAACAACAATACTCTGCTTACTCTATAACTTACTCCAAGTATCAAATGTATACATAAAATCAGCAAACTATTAAGTATGCAGTCTGTTTTCTCACCACTCTTGGTAGGGTTTATGCTTTTTAAAGTTTGACCTACTGAGTTTTGTTTAGAAGTTGAAAGAATATGTTCTTTGAAGATCTTTGAAACAGCTGTTCCAGAATAATTTTTTAGGAAATCTGCTATAGTCTTTTTAATACACTGTTACCAACTGAACCACTTAAATAAACATTTCCAGAACTTTTGCACAGACTCACTTACTGACTTTTATATAGCATTGTTAATGTTTTTAACCTATTCACTGAAGTAAGGCCTATTAAACTATTATTTATTATCAGTTATTATGCAAATATTATTTTTCCATAAGCAAATTTTATATATTAAACTTAATGCTATGAGTTATGTTTTAAACAGATGTGAGAATTGCTTATTTTCTTGCAAAAACTCTGCATTTCAGCTCTACAGTAATGCAATTGAAATACTTTACAATAATGCAGTTTTCAAGAGAAGGATATTACTGAGTTATAGCTATTTAACAGGTGTCAGTAAAACTGTTTGCACTTGGCAGCAAATGAGACTTTGAACTCAAAATGTATATTCTGTCCAAAATTAGTTATGTTTTAGGCAAGGTCTTCAAAAAAACTCACACAGAACAATGTCACTAACAAGCAGACTAATTGAAAATAGAGTGTAAGGTGATGCTTTGATTTGTACCTTTGCAAACCTTTTACAAGCTATTATCTCACTTTCTGGGAATGATACGGCAATAACTGAAACCGCTGAAAATGACATTTTAAGGCTAATCACCCTACTATTCTCCAATGAATGCCCATAAACGACTATTAAAGCATGGGGTGGCTTTTTTATTTTTGTAAGGGTAAGCTTTGCAATAAACTTCTAGATTTATCTACAAATGTTTGTCCTTCCTTGTGAACAAAATATAAAAGTAAGTTGCTCTTTTACATTCTAAGAAACAATGAGACAATTAGTCAGAACTCATTTTACTTTCGCTACTTGGGATAAACCTTTCTAAGAACTGGCCCCAGCCTCTTGCAACAACTGTCTAATGAAATGAATATGTGCCTTTTTCAGAAATTACCATTGATATGGCTTTACTGATTGAATGTCTCTTGATTATGACTTTCATTTTAGTTTATACAACTGATAGGTATTGTATCTCTCTTTGTGTATTGAATTGTGCATATTTTATATAACAATTTATAGTCTCTGAAAGTATGGCATTCAGAAAAGTGTTTTATAGCAACACAAATGTAAAACAAATTTGTATAATACAATGCACCATTTGTTTATTACTGAACTCTATTGGCAACTCTATGCTTTTACTTTTAGTCAGACCTCTCAAATCTCTGCTCAAGAATTCTAGACAAAATCAGAAACAGAGGAGCACTGGCCAAACTCAAGAGCACTCTAAATACTCTGATTCATTTAAAAAATCAGCAGAATAACAGGGTTTGCATCAAGATGCACTGCCTGCACAACATACCTCTCAACCTCTTTGCACAAGAAATCTGGAGAAAGCCTAATATAATGGAGGGACAAAGGCCCAAAATAGGGACAGCATTTAAGTATTGTTCTTATAAACTTAGAAAGTAAATAGAATAACAGGTTTTGTGTTGTCGTGCATTTTCTGTATTTAAAGTCTGAAACTCAACTGCTTGTTATTATTTAATGATTTCACCCCTCAGCGATTTGCCAAAAAACACATTTTATGAAGAACAGACCAAAAAATACAAGGCAAAAATCTGGACATTCACTGAAACTCTGGACAGTTGAGAGGTATGCTGAACAACCAGAAGTAGGAAACACTAATGTCAGGCATCAGTGATTGACTGCAATCCTTAGTGACTCACCAGAAAAAATAAATGCAGAAATAAAGCCATGAGAAGGAGGGAAAAATATGTGGCAAAAACAGAGACAATTGAGACATGTTATTAACAGTAATTGCAAACCATATTGCATGCAAACTGCATGCAGTTCAACTGCATTTTATACCTTCTCCATTACTGCAGTCAGGGATAAAGTTCTCTGTATATGCATATTGCCAATAAGTAACTGAGAATATGAATGCTCCTTGTAGGATGAACAGAAAATGGATTAGATTTACTAAACATTTTGAAATACATGAACATGGTTTATAAACATATTAAACCACAAACTCCAAGCCACTCACGGTGCAGTTCAGTAGTGTTTTAATAAAACAAGTCCACAACACGTATTTCTTTAGTGCCTCGGCTGAATTCGCCTTTAACAGAGTATACAATCATGAACTTACATCCCCCCATTTTACTAATTTTACTACCAAACTATGTAATTAAACAATTAAAAAATTAATCAATTACTCATTACTGCTTCACAGCACACTTTTCCACATACATTCCTGATTTAAACCCTGTGGGCTCATTGTTTTAAACTTTAAAATCATTGTAGTTTCCTTTTTTATTAATAAACATTTAACTTGCTGTTCATTCATATATAAATTCATCTCTACCCTATCTAGCACTGTGGCTTGCAACCCCAACGAGTTACCATTATGACACTTGTTAAAATGCACTGCTATAGGGCTTGTTTGTTTGTTATTTTTTTATGTCTCTAATGTGTTCTTTTAACCTGCAAGATAATTGTTTTTTAGTTTCTCCTACATAAAATGTATCACATGGGCATTTTAACCCATATATAACCCTTTCTGTACTGCAGTTAAATGTTCCATTGGTTTGAAATACTATTCCATTTATACTTCCAAATTCCTTAACTATATATTTACAAACACTACGTTTTCTACATATCAAAGTTCTCTGCTTATCTGTTTATTAATTGTTGTTATTGGCATTTTAAACTTACTGTGTACTAAAAAATCTTTTAAGCTTCTTCCCCTTCTGAAGGAGAAGCACACTTGTTTGCAGTGTAAAAAATCTACCTCCCTTCTAACCACATTCCAAAAGTATTTAACTTGTTCTATAACCTTTTCAGAAAGCACAGAATAAGTCGAAGTGAAATATATACATTTTTTTCATCATTACTTACCCCATAGCTATTTCCATTCCCTTTATTTTTTAAAACCTTATCCAAGCTTTTTTTTCACATCTACCTCTTTATAACCTATTCTACAAAATTTTCTATAACTTTCATTTAATTTCACTTTTGTTAAAACTGGATAACTATACAACCTTTTCACCCTTACAAATTCACCATAAGGAATGGATTTTATAGTATGAGGGGGATGAAAACTTTCTCCATGTAAAATAAAACTAGTTTCTTTAAATTTTCTTTGTATACTAGTATTAATATATGTACCCTCTCTTCCTTTTAAAATAACATCCAAATAATTCACATCCATTCCCATTTGCAAACCATCAAATTTCACTCCAACTTCATTTTCATGTAATTCATCTGTAAACATTTTAACTTGATCTTGCCCTCCTTCACAAATGAATATTAAATCATCGATAAATCAAAAATACTTTTGTACATACTTAATAAAAAATGTTTTTGTATAAATGTATCGACTTTCAAAATAACCCATAAAAATGTTTGCATAACTTGGAGTGAATGCTGCCCCCATTGCTGTTCCTTGCAATTGCTTATATAAGCTTCCATTGAATTCAAATATATTATTATTAAGGCATACCAAAATCAAATCTGTAACATATTCCACTACTGGAGTTTCCTCCAAGTAATATTTTATAGCCTTGATTCCTTCTTGATGTTTAATATTGGTATATAAACTTACATCTATTACAAGGAAATACATGCCCTCTTCCCATATCACATTCTTGATCTTACCCAGCAGATCAAACACATCCCTGATATAAGACAGCGATTTGTATACTGTAGGTAATAGGAATTCATGAAGAAAGCAAGCTAAATTATAAGAAAAGTAACCACACGCTGAGACTATAGGACGTCCCGATGGGTTAACCAGATCTTTATGGATTTTTGGAACACAGTAAAATTGAACCGTACTAGGATTCTTAATTTTAAATTTCTGCTGTACATCACTATATGTAAACTAGTAAAGTCTGTGTCCCTTATTTATTAAATCACTATATTCCTTTTCTGCTTTCCTGTATTCGACTATTCCCACTTCTTTATAAATCTGTTCATTATTCAAGTGTGTATAACACATTGTTAAATATTGTACATAATTTAAGACGACCAATTTGCCACCTTGTTGGCTTGAATATTAATTCCCTATTTTGACTTAGTCCTTTAAGACATTCCCATTCTTTTTTACTCCTATTATCTTTCACGTTCTTTTTATTCTTTAAATATGAGTAGAATTCCTTTTCAATATTATGAGTGATTGATATGCCAAAATGTTTAATACTTTCATTTCTTTGTGGGGGCATGAATTCACTTTTCACTTTAACACCCTCTGTATTTAGTTTACAATAAGCATTTGCAGATTCATTTGAGTGGCAAGAATAAAAA
The DNA here is from genome assembly GCF_019279795.1 of Protopterus annectens. Classification (NCBI taxonomy): domain Eukaryota; kingdom Metazoa; phylum Chordata; order Ceratodontiformes; family Protopteridae; genus Protopterus; species Protopterus annectens. Next base: position 8,945,917 of record NC_056727.1, on the reverse strand, counting down.
CTTTCATCACTACTTACAGATTCTTCACTTCCAAAACGTTCATGCAATGTGCTTTCATTTTCATTTACCCTTTAATAATCCATTAAATTCAATTTACGACTAAAACAGAAAATGTCCCCTTTGAGCTTATGTAGTCTCGGCAGCACTGTTGGTACAAATTTTAAACCTTTGTTTAAAACACTCAACTCACAGTTTGACAGTGCATATCTTCATAAATTTATCACGTACTCACAGTCAAATGATAAAATAGCAGGTAATTCAGTCCTATTTATCACATTTAAATGTCCGCTGGTATGTGTCAGTGATTTGCCAAAAACACACATTTTATGAAGAACAGACCAAAATATACAAGGCAAAAATCTGGACATTCTCTGAAACTCTGGACAGTTGAGAGGTATGCTGAACAACCAGAAGTAGGAAACACTAATGTCAGGCATCAGTGATTGACTACAATCCTTAGTGACTCACCAGAAAAAATAAATGCAGAAATAAAGCCATGAGAAGGAGGGCAAAATATATGGCAAAAACAGAGACAATTGAGACATTATTAACAGTAATTGCAAACCATATTGCATGCAAACTGCATGCAGTTCAACTGCATTTTATACCTTCTCCATTACTGCAGTCAGGGATAAAGTTCTCTGTATATGCAAATTGCCAATAAGTAACTGAGAATATGAATGCTCCTTGTAGGATGAACAGAAAATGGATTAGATTTACTGAACATTTTGAAATACATGAACATGGTTTATAAACATGCACAAGCTTTTGGGAAGGTTTTTCTTACCTTCTGCAGTCCTGCTTAGCATAAACATCTCATACTAAACATAATATGGTTGTCTTTTCCTTTCCATTGTACTGTTATAAAAATAGTCTGTAGTTAAGCAAATGCATATTTTTATATAATGTAACGCTGTCAGTAAGTTTCAAGTATTACTGTTTTTCCCTTTACTGCTTTGTTTTACCTACTGTAGTGATGCTAAGGCACATACCTTCATGAAACAGGACTGACAACATAGTTTTCCTTATCAGAATGTTTTCACAGAGGCTAATGACTACATATTGAAACCACAGGAAACTAAAATAGTAAATTAATGTGCTGTCCTTCTGGCATACTCATAAACATTTACAATCAAGAATGTGTATTGTTTTTAAGAATAAGACTACAGCTAAACTCAAAATATTACACAAACAATGTAAACCATTGGGTTCCATACACTAGATTGAATTTTCACTAATTCAAAATAGTGCATGGAATGCTCATTGCAGCAAAAGTGCACTTAATCGAAAGTGCACTTACGAGATGTTCAGTACAATGAACGGGTATTGTACTGAACTTCCCTGCAGTACTCCTGGACCTTAGGGTTAGGGCACCGGTCATAGTAAGGGGATAGCTTTACTAACTATCCCTTACCCTAACACATGCCCTAACCCTAAAGTTAGTGACTATCGCACCATAGCGGAGGACATAGCTTGTTTTTTTATATCCTGTGCTGCGGTGTTTTCGGTGAAGTGCACTAACGCAAAAGTTCACTTTCATTAAAGTGAACTTTCACAGAAGTGAAGCTTCCTATTACAAGTTCAAAGTAGTCAACTTTTGTTCTTGTAATAAGAATCCAAACCATCATATAACCTAAAGGAATGATTGTTTCGCATGTTGCATTTGTCCTTTAGCCTACAGCCTGTGCCTTATATCAACATGCTAAGCATATTATTAAAATAATCAGTGACAAGTCCTACTTCTATCAGTGACATGACATTCTTGCATCAGTGACAAGCAAGTACAGCAATGCTTATCTATATTAAGTTTTTTTTGTTTTATAATTTTACTTTTGAATTATTATTAGTAATGTGAAATTTCTGAATAACACTTTGGGCACCTGAACATTTTCCTGCACATTTCATAACTTAGCCAGTATTCCAAACTGCAGGGGGAGTTCATACTTACACACATCCACATATAGTTATACAATTTTTACACAAGACACCTGGCTCAAAGCCATGACATGCTGAGATATGCATATGTTTTCAGCATTGCTTGGATGAAAAGGTAGACATTTTAAAAGACAGCAAGGTTGCTAGATGCAGCAGCAGTAGCACGTGCACTTTTGATTCTTTTCAAAAACGTGTAACCATGACGTTTTAACCTGATCACATTTAAAACTCTGGGCATTTTGACTTACATAATTGTACAAATCACAGTTCATTCATACCTGGCTTCAGTACAATGAGGACATCCACACTGTTACATGTAATGGCACAGGATTGATACAGATATAATTTACACATGCCTTCAAACACTGCTTGACTGAACCTACTAGCTAAGATCTGCTAACCATATATTTGTCGCCTTCAATGTAGCCTTCCCTGGCACACTTTACAGATGTAGTATCACCTGATTTTTTTTATTTTACTATATATATATATATATATATATATATATATATATATATATATATATTCACATCCACATTTGTGTAAGACAAAGCAAAACATGATCTTTACTCAGGAAGAGAAATTATACTATGCCAGCGCCACCAAAAGGAAACCCCTCCTCTTGTTACCTCACTGAAGGGTCCCATTGGGATCAGCATCTTCTGAGCCCTGCTATAGAAATGATAATATTAAGAAGCAACACTAAGAAAAGCAGATGACATTTTATTTATTTAATGACCAGCAACAATTTCTGTTTTCCTAATTGCAAATAGGGAAACATTATTTCAGAACAGTCAATCTGTCAGTTTAAAACCTATTAGATAGCTGCCTGCACTTTTGGTCTTTTTATGGCCATTTGTAACAGGCTGGGCTTTTATCTTAAGATTTTCTGATTATTACAAAGATGTCACTTAATTTTAATTAAATATTCATCATTTCTTCTACGGCATAATTAAAATGTTATTTATTTTGCATCAGATGTTCTTTTTCTAATAGTCCTTCGTCTCGGTACTTGTAGTGTTATACATGAAGACAGACAGACACACACACACACACACACAAACACACTCACACACACACACACACACACACACACACACACACACACACACACACACACTCACATACAAATAATATAACTACAGTTGTTATAAAGAGTTCAGTCTGTGGTTACAAAATGTAAGCAATAATGAAGACACAATAAAATCTTTGATAAACTAGCCAAACCAAGTATCATGCATTACAGCAGATGCAACTCTGACTACACAGATATATTATACAATTACTGTTTAGGTAAAAAAGCGGTTTCAAAACACATTTCCACTACAATTGGTTGGGGGCTTTAACTCAGACAGTAGAGGGAAATAAAGTATTTGCCTCATTTCGATACTTACAGAATAAATGGGGTCATTCTATTAAAGATCATTGAAAATAACTATCAGTTATATACATAGTGATGTGGCATCTGCTAAAGCATAGCCTAGGGTTACAACAGCTACCTGCTTTATCAAGGACTGCATCCCAGTCTCGGGGGGGGGGGGGGGGGGCTGTTATTTCACCTTTAAAGATGGTGGAGCTGGTATCCTTTCTTTTATGGGCTGAGACTCATGATTTAGACCCCTTAAGTGATGCAGAAGGAATCAGTAGTCTAAAATGGGAAACAGTTCAATTTATTAAATGACAATATCTTTTTATGGGAAAGATTTCTTCTTTTGGATGGGCAGTTACTGGTGTGAAGTGATCACTGACAAACTCCAGCAGACACTGGGGTTATATGACATTCATGCTGTAAGATCTCTTTAAATCTACTCCATAAATTTTAGTTGTGCCCACTAGTGTCCCACTTCCAGCTTCCATGGTCACACACTATTCTTTTTTGCATATGGACATGATTTATAGGGAATGGTCATTTCATGTGTCATAGTTCCTAGAGCTAGTGAATGGAAGACACTATGTTGGCTGACCAGGAAGAAGCTCCGGTAATAGTTTGATAAGGTTAGCTTTAAGGTGGGCCAAAACCTTCCAGCACCAAGCTTTGATCCATCATCCTCTCAAGTCTGACAGTTAGCCCTCTGGTGGTAATCATTAACTCTCCCTAGCTCACTAGTGACAGGGATAGTTACTTGCTCCATAACTATTTGTTCTGCTTGATCTAAATTTATCCAGTGTAACTTTTACTGGTCCTGCAAACCCCAGCAGTAGGTTAGCCTGGCTCAGTTTTCTTTCCAAGTTGGAGGTGGGGCTCTGTGTCAGCGCACGTCGTATAACCTTTCAGTCTTATTTATTATTCTATTCTGCCTACTGTTATACTGTGTCAAGGTCATTGATGCCTACTCCAATAAGTCATTTCATTGAGCAATATCACAACGTGTTCACTAAAATGAATGTGCATGTGATTAATTTTGTATTTCTTCTATTTGGTTAATAAAGCTTTGGAAAAAATGCGTTCATCATTTGTCTCAGAAATCTGTTTTATTTATTTCAGAGATAATTCACCAACAAATTTACAACAGTCCAATGCACAAACTGGGTACATACAAACAAAGAATACAACCATATTGGGTATAAGACCATGTAGATAATTTACCAGCATGGTTACAATAAACAAGGAAATGGCACATAAGCAACAGTACTGTTGATAGCTTTGCATTAAAAAAAAATAGTAGTATGACTTGATAAGCACGGCCGCGGTGGTGCAGCGGTTAGCATTGCCACCTCACAGCAAGAGGTGCTCTGGTTTGATCCTCAGCTGGGGTGCCTTCTGTGTGGAGTCTGCATGTCCTCCCTGTGGTCACGTGGGTTTCCTCCAGGTGTTCCGGTTTCCTCCCACATCCCAAAGACATGCTGTAGGTGGATTATACAGTCTAAATTGGTGCTAGACATGAGTGAGTGTGTGTGCCTTCTGTGGAAGGTTGGGCACCAGGCTGGCAACTCAACACCATAAAACTCCACTGCTAATCATGAGCAGACAGGTGATCCACTGTGGCAACCCTTAACCAAGAAAAGCCAAAAGCAGAAGAATTAGTATGACTTGATATAAAGATTTTTGATCTTTAGTTAACCCACAACTATATACACTATTTACAACTGCTACAATGAGAAATATCCTAGAGCAGGGAGTTTACTGTTTCATATGTTCTATACAGTTAATATGAAACTAAGGAATTTACCCTTCTTATTATATTATTACGTATCCAGAGGACAGAAGGTAATGATTATTATAAGCTAATGTCTGTAAGATCTACAAAGAGAATTATTTCTTAAGAATGTGGTCAATGAGAACCCCCAAACCTCTGGTAGTAAGAACGTTTTATACTATTTCTTGTTATTTTATGGGAGGTGATGTATTTGTGTGCCATGTTTCTGTATCTCTCCCATGCTAATTTGGATCTATCTAACCAGTTTTGAGTGATATAAAGTTTCATTAACATAAAAAGAGTGATAAGAATGTGGAATTTCTGCTTGGGTATTCTGTCAGTGGTAATATGAAGGATTGCAAACTCCCGTGAAATTGTAGTTTTCCCATATCCCATCTTTTCTAGCCTGACTCTTAATGAACCCGCTAGATTTTGAGCAAATTTGCAATACCAAAGTATGTGAAGTAGGTCTACATGCTTCTTCGGGCAGAAAGGGGAAGAATTTGAGTTAAAATTGTTCAGTCTAGTTGGTATGAAATAAGTGCTATTATTGATCATTAACTGCGGTGGTGGTGCTGCGGTAGCATTGTCACCTCACAGTAAGACATCCTGTTCGATTCTCAGCTAGAGCATCTTCTGTGTGGAAACATGCGTGAATGGGCATACCTTCGTTGAAGGTTGTGCGTCAGAGCTGGCAACTCGGCACGTAAAAATCTACTGCCAATCATTAGCGGACTGGAGTTCCACTGTGGCGACACCTAACCGGGAAAAGCCGAAAGACACAACAACATTGTTCATTAATTGTAGCTTTCTAAAAGGAGATAATTTAACAGTATTTTCTATAGCATGTGAAACTTGTTCCATGGAAATTCTATTGTTTATTCCATTCCAATATTTAGAGAATAGGGTACAGGCTTGATATTTTATTATTGTAATTAATTTGTACACAGTAGAAAGCATTTTATTTTTATACAATAGACATCTCAGAATCGTTAATAAAGTATTAACATCTGTTTGCACATCTTTGGGTAAGTTTTTGAAAGTTGCAATGAGTTCCATGATTTGTCTAATGATAATAATGTATTTTTTGCTAAAGTTGAAGATACATACACTATGGCATCACACACATTGTATACTTAAACGTACCTAGACTCTGAGTTCATTAGTTTTTCCCAATTCCTATTGAATGTCTTCCTACAAATCAAGAAAGAACAATGAACATTTGGCAGCTACACAACTAACAAGTAATGTGCAAGGATATACTTTCCTGATGTCGAAGGAACTCCCAACAACCAAAGATGGACGGAAAAGGTCATCACTGCGCAGGGTACCAGAAGAAGGGAATTTGGGACCCCCCCTGAGAGAGGGTTTCCTTACAGATCAAACAGCAAAATAAAGATGCATCTGCCATATCTAATACTGGTGACCCTCTTTGAACTGGGATAAATAATTAGTAGTTGTCCATCAGGGTGGAAGGAGACACTTGAAATACAAGGGTCAGAGGGATAAGTCTTAGAGTATATAGCTGCTAAAGAAAGCACAAGTCCTAGTGAAATGGTTCTGGAGCCAGAATTTGCCCAGTTAAGCACACACTGAAGTCACTACACCTCGGGTACCAATATGATTTGATCATAGTCCATGCAGGGGTTAATGACCTAAGACGTACTTCCCTGGATTATATGAAGAGAGACATTGTTGATCTCTCTGAATATGTGTCTCAGGCAGGTCTATGCCTTGCATTGAGCAGCATTCTATCTTCACAAAAGATGATGTCACAGTACAAATGAAAGATGGCTGACTTCAACAATTGGCTTAGTTTCTGTTGTCTGCCTAGCATGATTCAATATTTGCTAGCATGTGAGGACAGGATTAATAAACCACTTTGCTTTGTAAATATTGGTCTGCACCTGTCTGTTCTAGGCATCTGAATATTAGCTAAAACTTTATCCAACGGTTAGAGCCATTTTTATGGAATGCTTAATTGACAAACCTAACAATATAGCCAATCAAACCCAATGAAACTTAAAGGTGATATTGCTCAAGGATAGGACTCTAAACAAGAAACTCCATATCCTACAAGCTCTCCTCACTCCAGAGAATATAGACACTGGTTTCATTACTGAGACATAGTTTAAATCCATAGAAAGTGCTCTGGCAGTGCAAGTTTTCAGTGCCTTCCACACAATTACACCATCAGCTGCACAAGGAGGGGCAAAAGGTGAAGGGATATCAATCTATATTAACAACAAGCATAACCCTTGGTTGGTTAAACAGGACAATGACCTGGAATTTATCCAGGTGCAAATCCCTATAGACAAAGTCCCATACCACATTCTAGTAAGCTATAGGTTACCCTCTATGTCTCTAGAATCCTATAGCTCATACCTAGACCTACTAGAGAGACTCACCGTTAAAGCAAATACCTTATTCACGGGAGACTTTTACTACCTCTCTGTAGACTGAGATACATCTACTGCTTCGTACTTGCAGGCACAACAATTCCTGGATGGTATTAATACAAATAGTCTTGATCAGATAGTGAGCACGCCCACCAGAGGTTCAAACATACTGGACCTGGTACTCACCAATACGGAAAAGTACTGCACCTCACCCCAAGTGTCATGTTGTCACTGGTGAGTTTGGGCCACAAAGCTGTCTTTGAAATAAAATTCAACTCTCTAACACAAGCAAACCCTATAACAGTTAGGAACTTTCCAAAGCAACTTACATCCTGTCAAGCAATACTTTGTCAAAATTCAGTGCCCCTCCCAACCCTGAGTTTACAGCAACCTAATTTAAATTGTTCACGGAGACCATGTACAACGATGCAAATAGTTGTATAGAGGCTGCTGTACCTACTAGAATTAAGCCCAAAACAAGTCACACTGGTGGAATCCTAACCTTAATAATGTATATAACAAAAGGAAAACAGTCATGGGTAAAATTATAAAGAACAACTCCCATAGTGATAGGAGCTCTCTAATTAAATTAAACAGGAAACTAAGAGGAGTAAGTAAGTCCAGCAAGGCCAATTATGATGTCAAGGTAGACTCACAGGCCAAAGACAACCACAAGGCCTTCTACAACTATATACAAAACCTCAAAGGTAGCACATTCCAGTGTGATGAACTGATAGTCAATGGTGCCACTTTCACTGAGTGGATTACATAGCTTATTCACTGGCTAACAAATTCAGCTCAAACATCACTCCCCACTCCCCCCTGCCTCACCCTCTTGAAATTCCTACTAGCATATCCCTCCACGCAAGCTATTAACAGAAGCAGGTCCAGGTGGAGCTCACTAAGGCCAAAAATACAGCCTCAGTGGGCCCCAACAATATCCCAGGATTCCTCCTAAATAGCTTGAAACATGACCTATCAGGACCACATGAGTCACTTTTCAACTACAGCCTCAAAACAGGTATTGTATCATTAGAATGGAGGACTGCAATGGTTAACCCACTTCACAGGGGTGGGCCATCAAACAACCTAGGAAACTACAGACCTATTAACCTGACTGTTCTAATATGCAAAGGCATGGAATGAATTATCATGAAAATGATAAACAAAGACATAAGCAATCTTTAGACACAGGACCCAATCCAATTTGGCTTTGTCAAAGAAAGGCCATGTCTACTAAATGTGGTGGACTTCTTTGAGAAGGTCACCAAGGCAATGGATGAGGGGAAAGTGGTGCATACTGCCTACCTGGAGCTGGATAAGACATTTGATATAGTACCTCACCCAGGTAGAGTTTACAAGCTCACCAAACTGGGCATAAACCTCAACATAACTCATAGGATTGCCAACTTGCTCACACACAGGACCCATAAAGTCAGAATTGGTCAGACCACCTCCACTAAGAGACCAGTCACCAGCTGGGTACCTCGGGACTATGCTGGGACCACTCCTATTTGGCATCTACTTCTCAGAGGTAAAGGCTAATGTCAAGTACATTTGGCTAACTGAGTTTACAGATGACTGCAGACTGGGAGCTGTCATAGATCCCCCCATGACACAAACATCTTACAAGAGGGTTTAACACCGTTAAATGAGTGCTGCCAAAGTTACAGAGTAAAACTCAGTGCCAAGAAATGCATTATAGTGCCTTTTGGGAAAACTGCTACCCAAACTAATTACTCCATCAATAATACACCCCTAAGAGTTGATCCAGTAGTTGAGGATCTGGAAACATATGTTGACAGTAATCTGGCCTTTGACCAACATGTGACCAAGGTAGTAAAAATAATCATTCTGTGTTACTCAACTTATAAGTAAGGGCATGGGATCCAGGTTCATGGAAGTATAGTGCTGCTATATTCGTCCCTTATCAAATCCATCATTGAGTATAATGCCACCATCAGTATGTACCTGACCAGATGTATGCAACTGCTGGAACACTCACAAAGGTTCCTTACCAGGATAATCCAGCGTATAAACACATTGTCCTACATGGATCACCTTGAAGTTCTATCTCTGTACTCTGTCTCCCACAGGTTACTAAGAGGCCATCTATACCTGGCATACAAGGCATCCTTACACCTAGCACTGACAGAACTTTTGCACATGTGCAAAATGAACAACATCAGAACCATCAGATCCAAGGATTTAAATTTTGCTTTTGACATAAAATAAGACATCTTGGTCAGAAAGATATGTGTCTCATAGGATCCCCATGCTCTGTAAAAGGCTCCCTATCTATGTAAAGCAGAGTCCATCCCTAACCTTAGGATCTAACTGTAACCTTGACCAAAGGATGGGAAATAAGAAAGTCACCCCTGGTCTGGCCCCCATGTGTCTGACAGACAGACAGACAGACTAGACAGTAATGCCCAAACTAGCATACTTCTAAAAACATACTAACATATCCCCTCCTAATAAATGTCCATGATATATAGGGACACAAGTGGGTTAAACTAGATGTCTAGGCTAATAAAGGTCATGGTGGCCATTAGTCTAGTATACATTTATGGAGCCATAAACTATGAAGACAAAATTGCTAGATTAAGATTTCCCAAAGACCAAGTTATAATTCTGCAAATACGTGCAATAGAAGCATCTTGAAGTCACTACTGGAAACAGGCATGCCTCTGATGGAGCGACATTTGACTTTTTTTTCAGAAAAATAATTAACTACTTAATGGGAAAAGATAAAGCACTTGGCAATCCACTCATAGTGCTTTTTCCTGCAAAGACCTAGCTTTCTTGTAGTGAATGCAAAGAACTGCTCAATCTTCTGGAACTCTTGCACTAGCTTCAGGGAAAAAAGTTAGTAGTAGATGCAGATGTGAAAGGCTGTTTTCCCCTGATTTCAGCCTCAACAAAAACAAAACATAAAATAAACTGACTGGTTCTGTTAAAATTCAGGAAGACTATTTCGAAAGAAATTTGGGTTAGGCCTGAGGGACATCTAAGTTTTTAGAATGACCAGTTAATTTTCAATGTATGTGTTTGTCTTCAGTTAAGAGGTTTTGCAGGCAGATATGATGGTCACCAGAAAAAGTGGTTTCTAAAAAAGACTTCTGTGCCACTCAACCAGTGAGTTTGAACAGGCATGGTATGGCCAAGCTTGTAAATCATGACGTTCAGATATCATGAAAGGGAAGTGGTGTTCAAAGGTGAATAGAGACATACGAACCCCTAAAAGTACTGTTTAATAGGTTGGTTCTGGGTTGTAGTCCTGCATTCTACAAGGCAATAGTTGTCATATATAGCTGGCACATGTAATTTGGACATAAGCCGGTGTTAGTAACTCTGCAATGGTACAATTGGCATGAATGACTGATGCATACTCTTTGAAGAAGGGTTGCCACCCTTACATTGTCCCAGTTCCTGGCACAAAACACCCTTCTTATATATAGTAACCCCACCTCTTTTGTATCTGCCCCACCCATTTTACAAACCACACCCATAAGCTTACAGTTCATGTTCAGATACTGAACAGTCATATTCTGAATGAAAAATTAAAGAATAATACAGTTGAAATGCATGCTTTAATTAAAAACATAATTCAGTGTAAAATGCACATGCAAAAAAAAAAAAAAAAAAGATATATACACTGCTATGAACTGTAACACTGTCCAAATAGAAAAATGACACAACTACCAAAAGAGAGAGCACACTATAAGAATAAAAAATGCTCACCACAACCACCAAATATACGCATATTACCATAAAAGGCTGGAATGTTTTGAATCATATACCTTAAGTATTTGGTCAGTAAAATGCATCAACATGATATTCAAAGGTATCTTTAAATGCAGCTAACACTTTCAACTTAAACTGCTATGCTGTTATAACTTATAAATATATATGCATAGATAGAGATGCACAAAAGTTGTGTAAGCTTACACAAAAGTAGTCTGATTATTCAGCTCAATGATAATCGACTAAGTATCAGTGGAGCAACCACACAACTAACAGTAAATACATGTCCCAGATGCTAGATAATATATTTAGCTGCAGGATAAAGTAACTTTTTATGTACCACAAAAGAGTTGTAAAGCACAAAATCTCTATTTTCACTAATAGAAAGAAAATTAATAACAGAAACGCAGAGAAACTGGGTGTACTGTCTGCCCCTGGCACTGTTGAGCATGAGAACTGTTCTGAATGCAAAAGGATTGACTCCTTTTGAAAAACTCTTGGGAAGGACTTACTATATACCTCAGTGGAAATCTCTCATGCCCGCAGACCAGGAAGCTGACAGTACATTAGCTGAGTATATGCGTAACCTCGTAAATTCTAAACATTTGCTGCAGTTAAATTCTGTTTCAGATAAAGAATGAACCAGACCGTCAGAAGTGGCAGTGTGTCCTGGAGCGTGGATCTGGCTGAAGATAGTTAAGAAGAAGAATTGGGCATCTCCGAAGTGGGAAGGTCCATATCAAGTGCTTTTGTCAACACCCACTGCAGTCAAAATTGCAGAGCGTGCCTCCTGGATCCACCTGACACACTGTAAATTAGATAAAAACTTTAAACTGGACAAAAATCTTGTTACATGCCAAGAGCAAAAATGATAGAGTCCAGAAGAAACAGGAATGCAGAACAACCCTTTCCTCAGAAGTATTGCATAATCATCCTGTTAACTGCATTAGTGACAATAATCTTTTTGTTGTGGCCTTTTCTTTTCCCAGCCACACAGACTGAAATGAATAAATGTGAAGTGTTACTCATAAACTGGCATTCAAACTTTAACACTTACCAGGCAATTAAATATGTGTATGCTGAGACTTTCAATGTTTCGAATTGCTGGATTTGCACAGCTTTGCCGACAGCATACGGGGGTTATTAATGACTACAGTCCCCTAGGGGTCAACGAGACCTGGGAGAACTTGATTTATGATACCTCAACCATTACAGCACAAGATAAAATAGCATTGCACTTGTCTGTTCCACAAAAGGGAACTGTGTGTTTTTATAAAAATGATACTGTTCAGGTGGGTTGGAGCAATCGCAATGTGACTGTTCCTTATAAATGTTACACTAAAGGTAACAAAGTAGATCTTTATTGTAATACAAACTATGATTCATTTCTTGGATTGATGCACAAAACACTTGATGAAGTAAAACATAATTCTGTTCTTTATAAACAGCTGTCTACAATTGATAGAAAAATGTTTCATGCAGGGTGAGTGTATATTCATAGCAAGGTTACTACTAAAGTAGAGGACTGTTATTTTGTGTGTGGCAGAAAGGCATACAAATGGTTACCTGAGAATTGGTCCGGCAGTTGTTTTTTGGGTTACCTGGTTCCGGCCATACGACACACTGCAGTTTTGCCTCATGGAAAAATTCAAAATGTCCGAGAAGTCATCAAGAAACCTATAAATCCAGTGGGACAAATCGATGCTAGCTGGAAAGACCATCACTCTCTAGGCAAAGGACTGACACACATGGACTTGAGTGATAGCGTTATATCGTGGGCAGGCATATCACCAGCATATGGAGCAGTGAAATCAATCTGGGAGCTGAGAAAACTGTCAAAACGTCTCAAAGTAATGAGCAACGCAACTTTCTCTGCTCTCAGATTGGTGACTGATGAACTGAATGCTATGAGAACTGTAGTGCTCCAAAACCGCATGGCTCTCGACTTCACCCTAGTGGCGAGAGGTGGTACATGCGCTTTAATCCAAGATGAATGCTGTTTGTATATTCCTGACCATAAACACGAGATAAACAATCATCTTGAGGTAATTTAGCAAGTGTCAGCCATGACCAAACCAGGCCCAAATCCACTGATGGACTTTTTCCAGAAATGGTTTGGGGGGTGGGGTACCATCCTAATGAACATCCTGATTGCCATTTGTGTAGGTATGCTCCTACTGGGAGTATGTGTTTGTTGTGGTATCCCCTGCATGAAAAGACTGATTAAAGACCTTATAGACATGTCAGTTTCTGAAACCTTATATCAAAGTGCTGAGTCTGAAGAACTGTTAAAAGATTGAAAATGCTTTCATAAGTTTAAACTGAATGACTCTCTTAACTGCAAATCCTGAGTGGAAGAGGTTAGGAGAAGAAAACAAACTGTTTATGCTTATTTTGAAAGTCGAATAAAAGTATTAATGGGGGGGGAAATGTTAGAAAAATATGTATTAATGCGTGTATTAGCAATATGCTTAGTGCATTTAGAGCTTGAAAAGGGTTAACACATTTATTCTATTTCATACTGCATAAATCTGTACAAACTGCAGTTGCTTTCTGACCTTGCATTGTTAGCTAAAATCTTGCTTGTGCCTTGGAAATTTACTGAGAATCAGGTGATTTCTGCTTGCGTTAGGAAAATAATGAATAGAACAATACTACTTGTATGAAACTTAGACAAGAAGTTCTGCTGTGCCATGAGAAAATACACAGCTGTAGAAGTTACAGATAATTAGTACAAAGCCTGCTTGAAAATATGAACTGCAATCAGCATTTGCTTGTATCTGAATTAGAAAAGTACCTTGAAATGTAACACTGTACAATAGACGCTTGTAAACGGATTAATGGTCACCAAGGCCAGGTTGTTTTTCTCAAACGTTTCCTCACAAATCTAGTCATGTCAACAGAAAATCTGAGTAACATCTGCTGTAGAATAATACTGAAAGTTGTGTTTGATTACATCAGCTTAGAAGGCCATGTCTTGTAAAATAGTATAAGAATGAACATACTTCCTGTTAGTAGTTAGACAAATCCTTGTATTTGCATGTTTTTGTCTCCTTGGGGCAAGTCAATTAAAAGTGCCTTAATTGAACCTTATGTGTATTGGTCTTTGAAGTTTTTTTCCTTTGACAGTGTGTGTACTTGTTATCCTCCCAGTGTGGACACCTCTCACTGGTGTTAGTGGTGAGCATTAAGGCACTTGATTACTGGGCCAGTGCATGGGCATCACAGGAATAAACAACAAATCCTATGTGCACTGTCTCAAAGCCCTATCCCTGTAGTCAGTCTCCTACAGATTGCTGCAGGGTGATCTTTGTGTCACCTGCAAGGCATCCTTTGAGCCCATACTGATAGATTTCTTGCACATTCTCTAAACAAACAACATCAGAAATACCCATTCTAAAAACCTAATTCCCATTTGCAACTTAGACATGACATGCTGGAGGGACAGGTATGGGTTGATAGCCTACTAACCACCTATGAACCTATAGAAAACATATACCAGAGCCCTAAACAACTCACAATATCCTTGCAAATGCAAAATACGTTCCTCTAAGTCATCAGGTACCTGCAACAGTACAAGTAAGATCTGACAGTATTGGCAATGATTCTTAAAGTTGAATCTTCAGAGAGTCTGCACCACCTACAGACTGAAAATACAGCACAAGTATGGACAAACTGCTCCTGAATATGGATATAGATCTGCAAAGATAATGTGGCATTCAGCACAATATGGCCGAACAACAAAAACATGTAAGTTGATAAAATGACAAAAAAAAAAAAAAAGAAATAACAAACACATCAAAGTACCAACATAAAAGCTCTGCATGTTACCTTCACTTAGCCTCCCCCCATAACACAGTAACAACACATCTCCCAGACCGGAACCCTTCATTTTAATAAATGCAGTAGTTGTATTCTCTACAGGCCTCACCAAGAAAACAGAAATGTTTGTGAATTACTCTGGGCCATGATGGGTGGGGGCAGTGAGGAGAATGTTGTGCTACCATCAGTCAGTGGCATAAAAAGTTTGTCTATAGCACACATGATAGTGTCTATATAGATGTGTTACCCAACAGCGCTCTGCTAAAGTCATTTAACCTACCATGACAGGAACAGATCTTGCATTGAATGTGTGGTATTTTCTGTTTTTGTATTTACAGTCTGCTTTTCTTTTTTCTTGAAAAATCTTGTGCAATGTTTTATCTTTTATATTACACTGTGTTATCATTGGGCTATGTTTACTTTTGGGCTCTGCCTGAAGAAGGTCAAATTGGATCAGTGCTCTAGCTTGGTTAACAAATTTAAATAATAAATAAATATGTTGTGTTATGTGCACTATAAGTGACTGTTAAGCACATGTATCATTGAGAACTAACATTGCTTTGTGTCTGTTCATTTGTTTTGTCAGGTTGTTACTACACATGCAGTCCAGAAGACCTTGAGAAGTTTAGCCCAAACTCCTAGTTTCCACAAAGCACTGTCAGGTTAATGGACTTACTTTGGGTTACAAGGCAGGCAAATGACAGCTGAGGGAATCAAACCTTGCACCACAGGAAGTAGCTTGTTAACATGCACTAACTGCCAGATGTGTGTGTGTGTGTGTGTGTGTGTGTGTGTGTGTGTGTGTGTGTGTGTGTGTGTGTGTGTGTGTGTGAGAATGTGTGTGTGTGTGTGTGTGTGTGTGTGTGTGTGTGTGTGTGTGTGTGTGTGTTGCAATTCTGAATGAAGATTTCCTTGTAGATAATGATATGTTCTGCAACCCCAGTATAATAACCCCCTGACATAGAAACTGACATATACTGTACACTGCCATTTGCACACATATGTCATTCTAAAATGCAACATGCCTAAACATAAGACAACTGTAGATCTCACTCGTTTCCTAGGAACCCCCAGCATATGATCATCTATAATTCCTAGTGTTCTGGATTTATTGAGAAGCACACATCTTGACATTGAAACAAGATTATCTGCAATCAAGAAAATCGACTGCCTAGTGTACAGAATGAATACTGAAGTATATGTACCATTAAAAAGAACACTGTTAAAATGTCTTCAAATGAGTATCTAATATCAATAAACGTATCCTCAATCTATGTTCTATAAAAAAGGCTATGATTCAAATAGAAGCCAAGGTATTTGGTGCAGCTTTGTGCAGCAGTGTGAACTGCACTCAGTGTACGGGTCTATATTAGAACATCAAGGTTTCAAACCTTCAAATGTTTTAATATCGAACCCTATGCAGCGAATGCTTAAAATATCGAAGCAACAGAAAACCAAATTTTTTCCTAGGGAAAGAATTTGGTTGTCCGTTTCTGTTGCTTCGGTATTTTCAGCGCTGTGGTGGAAAATTACGGATCGGGTTCAGGTAAGTGTGCGATTGTGTGGACGTGAGGGTTAGAGTGGGTTAGGTGAGTTAGGGTTAGGGCACAGGTTAGGTATGTGTGCGATTGTGTGGACGTGAGGGTTAGGGCGGGTTAGGTGAGTTAGGATTAGGGAGCAGGTGAGGTGAGTGTGCGATAGTGACGGACCTTAGGGTTAGGGTTTGGGTTAAGTAAGTGGATAGTTAGTGGTGCATGTATAGTTTAGTGTAGGGTTAGGTATAAGATTTTAGGTGTATGTGTGTGGATTGCTGTTTGTTTGGTGTGCTTGTGTTTTGTGTATGTGTTTTGGAACAGCGATTTTTTTCCCCAGGAAAAAAAATCACTGTTCTGACAGTTCGAAATTCTAAGCTTTTGCTTACATAGGGTTGATTAATCACCGTTCACTTTTTTAAGTGCTCGGTAATCTAATACAGACTCCAGTGTACAGTACATCAAACTGTGTGATTCATAGTCACAAGGGTATGACTGTACAAGCCATAACATCAGTATGAACTGTTTTTATGAATTGTACTAATAAACAGATCACATGTAAGACATAATACTCATAATCTTGTCATGTTACTTTATACTGAATTTGCTTGCCCATTTCAAATGGAAGCAGAGATTTCAACCTTTTATTTCAGTAATTATGGACAAAGCAAAACTAATCAGGGAAAAAAAAAACACAAATTAGGGACATGTTTTAAATACTGGTACTTTTAGTTTAGAAGTTCTTAAAAACATGTCCAATTTCAAAAGGTACAGATCAAAAATTTGAGCCAAAATTAGAGGAATCCCTACAAATTAGGGACAGTTAAGTATAGAACTGTATGTCTTTATCAAAAAGGGCAAGAAAGATAAAAAATTGTGAATGACAGTAACAGACAAATACAAAGATACAAATAAAAGACAGGTGTGTCTCAGGTGAGACTTTAAACCAAGTCCTTGTCTGCCTGAGTTGATGGTATCTCAGATGGATGTAAAAGATCCTACTGAAAAGTCAAAAAAGAAACACGAAACACTAAAGGCAGGTGTATTTCAGGTATGGTTAACAAAAATATAAAAAAGATTATAAATGTATGCTGCGAATTGTAATGTTTAAAAGTGAAATAGTTATGGCTGTCACAAGCTACTGCCATATATTGCACACAATTATCTGTTTTTGCATTTTATTTTTTATAACTGTGGTTTCCTCCATAAATTATCTCAATCTTATTAGACCAACAGGTAGCACACTCCCATTTAATGTAGGAGGCTGCATGTTCTATTCCCACCCCTGGTAATACTGACACTGCAATGCAGCATGGAAGGGTCAGTGCCGTCCTAAGTGTGCCATCCTTCAGAAGAGATGTTAAACAACTGTCCCACCTGACCATGTTGGTGGTAGTTCAGGTAGATGCAAAAGATCCCACTTCACTTACAAACAGAGTACATTAAGTTCCTCAGTACTATGGCCAGATTTCCCCAATCAGTGCAAATGCCACCTTGGGTCTCCCCTATAAAAACAAGCCATTGGCCTAGCATAACCAACAATTTGTAAAAAAGTAAATAAAATCAAGTATAAATAACAAGTCATCACAAAACCAATAATCCGGGCTTCAGACATACAATTTTGAGGTGCACCGCCAAAACACAACATAGCCTCTGTAGCATTATTTTAGGTCAGTGTTTCATGACTATACTAAAACATTGATATTCTCAGATACACTGCTTTATGCTTTCTCCAGGCCAACCACACACATGTAGACCATAGTGATGAACTGGTGAAGCTCCTCCAGGATTCAAGCAATTGAAAAAAAAATGATTCAGTGTTCCATGGACAGGACAGAATCTGCATTACCAAGCACCTCACAAACATAGGTCTTCACTTTACGTTTTTGATAAACCAATACTTAAAGGATATTTGATATTACAAGATGTTAGACTCAAGTAAAAGAGTATAAGGAACTAGGTATAGTGATAATATCAAGCTTTTCATTTTCAAGATATGTTGACCCAGTGGTCTCTTGAGAAATGAAACAGAGAGGACTATTCCTGAGAAATATCTCTCTGTGACAAGATTGTTATTTGGTGGACTTGTATGCATTATAAATTAGACAGCTATTAGAATACAACAGTGTAGTTTGCTCTTATTCATTGGGTCATCTATATAGGCTAGAGCTTGTGTAGATGATGCTGACTAAAAGAATCTTGTCACTATACAATTAGAGGGAATGCTTCCATCTCAATCTTTATACAATTCATTACCACCATTTTAGAGGGATGCATTTTACAATTATGTATTACAGGCTTAATTAAAGTTAAGAACACCAAAAAACTTAAGCACACTAACTCTATGTTCTTGGTTCAAAAATATAAGACTAGTGTATATCATATATCATGCAAAATATTTAAATAATATGGAATAAACTTCCATTATATATATATATATATATATATATATATATATATATATATATATATATATAGATATATAAAAATCTACATGTGTAAGTACAACCAGATGAAAGGATAGCAGGCCAGCTATTTCATTCTGCATTTAAGGAAATAGCATTCTTTGATGGCCTTTAGGCCAGAACACTTACCTTATACTGCGGTAGTGTGGAAAAGATTAATTTGAAATGGATGGTCTGTGCTTTCATCACCCGTTGATGAATTAGTATAGTTTTTGTAAGACTGAAGAATGTGCTTTTAAAACATAATGCTGTATTAATTATCTGGCAGATAAATGTTATCCATTTGAACCTAATTCTTAAAAATGTTACCATCAGTGGTATTAAATCAGTTTCTCCTATCCAGGAAAAAAAGACAGCTGCATGAACCAAAATCTCTAAGTCATTATGCTCCCACAGTATTGATGCAATAAGTCTCATTGCTCATACTACAATTTCCATTGTTTTTTTGTTTGTTTGCTTGTTTTTTTTTCTTTTATTTGAAGATTGCTGACAGCAGGATACATTACCAACCATTTTATGTTATTATTCAACTTCTTTTTCTTCTTTCGGCTGCTCCCATCAGGGGTCGCCACAGCAGATCAACTGTTTCCATTTCCTCCTGTCTTCTGCATCTTGCTCTGTCACACCAACCACCTGCATGTCCTCTCTCACCACATCCATAAACCTTATCTTAGGCCTTCCTCTTTTCCTGTTACCTGGCAGCTTCATCCTTAGCATCTTTTTCCCAATATACTCTGCATCCCTCCTCAGCACATGTCCAAACCATTGTAATCTTGGCTCTCTGGCTTTGTCTCCAAACCTTCCAACCTGGGCTGGCACTCTAATATACTTATTCCTAATCCTGTCCATCCTCGTCACACCCAGAGCAAATCTTAACATCTTCAACTCTGCTACATCCAGCTCTGACTCCTGCTTTTTGTCAATGCCACTGTCTCCAACCCATATAACATAGCTGGTCTCACTACCCTCTTGTACACCTTCCCTTTCACTCTTACTGGTACTCGTCTGTCACAAATCACTCCTGACACTCTTCGCCACCCACTCCATCCTGTCTGTATTCTCTTCTTCACCTCTCTTCCATACTCACCATTACTCTAAACTGTTGATCCCAAGTATTTAAACTCATCCACCTTCACCACCTCTACTCCCTGCATCCTCACCATTCCTCTATCCTCCCTCACACACATATATTCTGTCTTAGTCCTGCTGACCTTCATTCCTCTTCTCTCTAGAGCATATCTCCACCTCTCCAGGGACTCCTCCACCTGTTTCCTACTCTCACTACAGATCACAATGTAATCTGCAAACATCATAGTCCACGGGGACTCCTGTCTGATCTCGTCTGTCAACCTGTCCATCACCATTACAAATAAGAAAGTGCTCAGAGCTGATCCTTGATGTAATCCCACCTCCACCTTAAACGCATCCGTCACTCCCACCACAGACCTCACCACTGTCACACTACCCTCTTACATATACCATACCACTCTTACAAACTTCTCTGACACTCCCAACTTTCTCATACAATACCACAACTCCTCTCTAGGCACCCTGTCATATGCTTTCTCTAAATCACCAAAGACACAATGCAACTCCTTCTGACCTTCTCTGTACTTCTCCATCAACACTCTCAAAGCAAACATTGCATCTGTAGTGCTCTTTCCTGGCATGAAACCATACTGCTGATCACTAATCATCACCTCCTTTCTTAACCTAGCTTCCACTACTCTTTCCCATAACTGCATGCTGTGACTGATCAATTTAATCCCTCTGTAGTTACTACAGCTCTGCACATCACCCTTATTCTTAAAAATCGGTACCAAAACACTTTTTCTCCATTCCTCTGGCATCCTCTCACTTTCCAAGATTTCATTAAACGATCTAGTTAAAAACTCCACTGCCATTTTACCTAAACACCTCCATGCTTCCACAGGTATTTCATCGGGACCAACAGCCTTTCCGTTCTTCATCCTCTTCATAGCTATCCTTACTTCCTCCTTGCTAATCCATTGCACTTCATGATTCACTATCCGCACATCATCCAACCTTCTCTCCCTCTTGTTCTCTTCATTCATCAGCCCCTCAAAGTACTCTTTCCATCTGCTCAACACACTCTCCTCACTTGTGACTACATTTCCCTCATTATCCTTTATCACCCTTACCTGCTGCACATCTTTACTAGCTCGGTCCCTCTGTCTAGCCAATCGGTACAGGTCCTTTTCTCCCTCCTTAGTGTCCAACCTTTTATACAACACTCCATACGCCTTATCCTTAGCCTTCACCACCTTTCTCTTTGCCATGCACCTCATCTCCTTATACTCTTGTCTACTTTCTTCATCTCTCTGACAATCCCACTTCTTCTTCGCCAACCTCTTTCTCTGTATATTATTATTCAACAAACTGTACTTATTGATAAAAAAACTGTAATTTCACTAAGATTATAACATATGCAGACACTTAGCCTGTCATATCAGCTGCAGAAATCGATGGTTTGGAACTGATATATTATTGGCAGTAGTATTTAATGGCACTATTGAAACAGTTTCATTTCTAACATATCTTTGTCAAAGGTCCAGCTCTTTCAGTAAAGTTATTCGGAGTACAACTGGCCTTCCAAGTTAGGGCTGAAAATTATCTGCTGACCAGTCCACCTATTTTGTTATCAAACTGAAATAAATACATAAATAAAATAAAATGTAATTAATATGAATATGGTTCTATTATAGAGGGGTGAATCAGAAAACTAATTTACATAAAATTCTGTACTATAATTGTCTTTTTCATCTGACTAAATCTACATATTTGCCCCAATCTTTTGGCATCTATATACAGCAAGGAGTATATATTAATATATACAGTATAAATAAGACTGGTATACAGTGGCTAAATGATTTAGAAATCCAGAGTGTGATAAAACATTACTTCAGCATCAAGCATATTTTACAGTTAAGTTTCTCAGTGTACAACACACTTAATTAGTCTTTTTGAAAAACTATGCAGATTATAATTCCACAGACTTTGTCTTCGTTTAGACTGCTGCACTGCCACGTGCCATTACTTTACAGTAAATTAATGCACTTGTGAGAGTTCCAAGTGTACCAGAAACTTCCTTATTTGAAATTAATGAGCTCCATCATGCATAAGTGCACACCTGTCAGCTTCCTTCACTCTCTGTTGCATCAGACCATCGGCATACACTTCCTGTATAACAGGCAATTGCACATGAGAATACCTCAGGGATACCAGCTGTATGAAAGTCGCAGGATTCTACACAAAACAAATGACAAAAACATCATTATTCTTCATGCATGCAATAAAATAGTATGAAATTAGCTTAGTTAAAGAGACTGAAATTAAAACACTACTGACCAGTTGCAAAAAAATTATAATAAAGTTAGAGTATACATATTTATTTGACTAGCACAATGTAGTCGTATGATTTGGAATTTCTGTCAGAACTGGATAACAATTCAGAAATATTGTCAGAACTATGAATATGGCTACCTAGGTTTTATAGCTGCCCAGTTTTCACGACGTCTGTTAGTCCTCCTGATAATAATAGATGAATAATATGTGTGACTGTTTTATTACTTAGAAGTCTGCTCCAAATATGTCCATTTACAATGGATGGGAATGTCCTCAGAGGAAAGCATCTCATGTATACGTTATCTGCCACCTATAGATTATTACATTTTTGTTTATTCCCTAACCAAAATGTTATCTATCGATAGTGTCATAATTTGCAAAGGGGAGTTATGCTCCATTTTTCATTTCTGCTTGGATTTTTCATATCTTCTTCTGGTAAGAGACTGCGAAGCTGATAAGATAGTGTTGTCTTTTAGAAATGTCGTTATAGACATTTTGTTTGCAAATTTCAGCTGCATAAATCAGAAATGTTTCTTGGTGTTACTTTAATCCCATTTGTTTTTGAAGATATTACAGTATGAAAATGTAATTACGAACCATCTTCAGGCTTATGGTGATGTGCATTTTAGTTCATTTTTTATTCATATGGCCAGCCACTTGGTGATGTGAACTTTGGCTCTAGCTGATGGTCACTGTTGGTGTAACCCCGTGACCTCTTGTACAAAATGGGGAAAAGGGAGTTGATGCTCATACCATTAATCAATTAATGCTGCTACATGCACTAGTATGGTTTAATGACTTATAGTTACAAAATGTATAGCTGGAAAATAAAAAACTCAAACCCAAGACAATAGAATGATACTTACTACAAACACATTGGTCTTAACTGAGTTGTACTCCTTCTAATAAATCAGTTATTAATGTTATTTAGTGCTAGTTAACCAGGAATATTCACTAGGTAATCCCGATTGTTTGCAAAGATAACCCATGATCTTAGTTTTTACTGAGCAACTGAATCAAGAATGTATCCATTGCTATGAATGCTGTGGGAATCAAACACAGTTCTAGATAATGTAAAAATGCCATAGATCACGGTCTCTGCCACTCTGCCATTTATAAATTAGTGCATTTTAATTATTTACTGTTAGTGAAGTTTCTCTGAAGTGTCATAAAATCAGTAACCTCCTGCGACAAACTTGTTAATGTACATTTCTTGTAAGAATATCACCATCCATGAGTAGAAAAATCAACATATAAAAGCTTTCAATAAAATTTTAAAATAATTGTACTAATTGAGAGATGTTTGTTGTTGTTGTCTCATATCTGATTGTAATTTATATATGAGAGTGAGAATTAATAGCCTCTAGGTGCTAAAAAATTTATTTTTTGTATTTACAGCTATTAATTTTCATTCATTCTGTGAGCTGCACTTGCCCTTATATTCAGCATTTAATTGTTTAATGTTAGGTAATCTATATGAGCTTAGTTGCCTCACATATAAAATACACACACACACACACTCACACTCATGAATGCCGTGAAATCTTTGGTATAGTAAGGATGCAGTCTCTCAGGTTGCCTATTGTACCTCAGTTTTGTTATATGATAAATCCAAAAAAGACATTTAAGAAAACGTTACTAATGTACCTCTCATAAAAAACACCCTTTAATAAATATATATATATGTTCTGTTTCATTTGCAACACATCTGGTCAGACTTTATTTTATCTAGGTAAAAAAAACATGCATAGTGATCAGGGAAAGACTTTCAATGTAAATGAACAGCTTTGGAGAGATTCTAAGCACTATGTCATGAAAGCGAAGAATTTATAGATGCTGCGAAGTGCTGAAAATTAAAGTAATCCTCAGCAATGTATGGCAAATTTAAAATAAAATAGGCAATATTTATGGAGCTCAGAAGGCATATCTACTGTCAGAACAAGGACATTTGTTTTCTACAGGTCTTTTCACCACACCTCCATGAGGGATGTGCTGTTTTCCTTTCTTCAAGTTAAAAATATCCTAACCTCATGAACATAAAACAGTGGTAAATGAGTGGGTGTTGGTATCCCATCTGTTGATATATTTAGCTGTCAGCAGTAATGGCTTTCATTAATCAGGCACTCAGAATAAGTAAGTGAGGCCAGGAGTGAGGTTAATTTGTCTGTGTTACGATACGTTAAAACAACTCTTTTTTTACGGCTACATGAAAAAGTGCTGTTGAATTGTTCAATGTATATAAGAGCATCATACTAAGGAAGCAGAACAGGATTTATGCGTTAGAAATATTTGGGAATATAGTTATCTGTTACACAGCAGTAGCAGAAGCATGTATCCCCTGAGGGATTTCCAGTAGCACCTCCTCTTTGTTATCTGCAGGAGCATAATGTATTAGGTGAAGGATTATGAATATAACTGAATGTTTCTTCTAGGCTGGTACTTCTGCATATAACTCCTAAAAACATGCATAAGACTTTAGTCAAAGTATTAAGGCCTGCACTCACAATATTTTATTTTCGTCTGTATCAGTACTATTCACAAACATCTGGTTGTAGGATCATTTCGTCTGAAACCACATTGGTAACTGAAAACTGTTGTATTCTGTGCAAGAAATTAAATTTATAATAATAATAATAATAATAATAATAATAATAATAATAATAAAGAATTTTAAAGAATTTAACCAACTAGAAATACTGGGTAGTAAGTGCTGCTTGGATGTTCCTCTGTATGTGATCTAAAAAGTACAGATTAAAGACTGCAGCAAAATATTTAGGAATTTTCAGATTTGAAATTGGATGTAATTTATGCTTTAAGAAATAAAAGTTAAAAGCAAATGCAAAGTACACATATACAAGCTGAATCAGCCTGTCTAGAAAACAAGTATATCTATACAACCTGAGGGAAGGGAGTCTCTGTTTAATTAAAGTCTCCTTATTGTATTGTAATATTACACTGTATTTAGTCTGCTATTATTCTGAGCGACTGCACTATGCAAATAATTATGTTAGGCATGAATTACTTACCTGAAAGATTAAAGCATTAAATCTATGTTGCAAGTTTGATATTTCATAGAAATGTACTTCAGGTGATCTTTTTAGCATATGATGACTGGTCATTAGTGCTTCTGGGTAAAGATAAATATCGTAAGAGCAGATCCTCATGTAGTGGTCACTGTAACAGTAAATCATAATTCTATTTTTGCTCTGTACTATTACACAGTTACACTTTTAGTTATAATCACGTTTAGTTGATTAAAGGAATAGCCTGTGCTTCCATGATATTGCCCCTTCTCAAAACAAATGCCCTTTATCCTATGGCATATATCATTAATATGTAATTAATGATGCAGAATTTATACAAAAATTCTTGCACAGTAAGTAAACATCCCTATGGAGATTAGTTTCTCTGCTGCCTCTGTTGTTTCTTTTTCACTATTTTTTTGAAGATCTGACACTTTTTTTTCAAACACCTTTAATGAATTATCACTTGTGACATAGGCAAATTTACATTCATATAAAAGTAAACAAACTATATTAACATAGCAAACATTATACTTCACATATATTGCTATATATCACACAACCTATTTTCATTTTTCAAATTGTTACTCACTCAGACATTATTTTGTGCCACATGGAGTACATGTAGAACCAGCCATGGAATTTTGCAGAAGGAATGGTTTCAATTTCATCATCATTAGTGATTTTGGAATTTTTATTACTGTTGTGTTTTTTTATGAAGCTCTAGCATTTTTGACAAGTGCAGGACTCTGAGTTAAGTTTTCTCACACATTTGCCTTGAAATAAGTTATTTTGGACTCACTTCTAATCTGCCTAGCACTAGCCTAAAGCAGGACTGGTGGCAAAGTGGGTATTCTCCAGCCTGGGATTATTTATTTTATTTGACATTTGTTGACCAAGATTGTCCGACTGAGCTGAATAGCCCTTTTTCAGCAGAAGTCCCTAGGAGAAAAGCTCCACAA
Source organism: Protopterus annectens (assembly GCF_019279795.1). Taxonomy (NCBI): domain Eukaryota; kingdom Metazoa; phylum Chordata; order Ceratodontiformes; family Protopteridae; genus Protopterus; species Protopterus annectens. Next base: position 8,919,529 of record NC_056727.1, on the reverse strand, counting down.
ACATTACAATAATGGCTATGTATAGGCAATTAACAGAATGATTCAAAGAAAAAAAAACATTTTTACAATAGAAATAAAAGGAAGCAATATAACAATACAGGTACAATTTTATCAATCTAGCAAGGTGTACAGGAAAAATAGTATTGTTTGCTGTTGCTATACATCAAGTTTGGAGAGAGATGAGAGATGTGACTTATTAATAGTAGTGAGACGAGGTTACAGTTCTTGGTAAAGACACCATGATTCAGAACTTAAGGAAGGCTAGGAAGAGCTAAGAGGTAGAGAGAGGAAGAGGTCAGTAAAGCAAAACAATTTAGGGGGCAGGTAGGTCAGGATAATAGGGAAGATTAAGAGGGGTGAGTACAGTGGCAGGACCAGTGGGATGCATGTGACTTGATCTTGTTTACTGATATGATGGCAGAAGGTTGATATTAGTGAAAATTAAAACATCTGGAAGCTATCTTTTGCCTACTGGATTGAAGGGTCAGGGTTTTAGCACTGCCTGGTAGCCCAAGGTAGTGACTACTAGTATGTATAGGCAAGAGGATACAGAAAAAAAAGAACAGCACAAAGGAAAGCCAGCATATCAACAGTGTGGCACGCATAGGGAAACATGTTCACATTCACCACACCACTGTCACATGATACCATGCATACAATCTTGGGGAACATAGCTATGGGATAAACAAGCAAAAAAAACCCAGGCAGGTGTTATTTCCACAATAACACACACCCTTGAAAGCAATATTGCTTGCATAATCAAAGCACATTATTTTCAAGTAAATATTGTGGCCAGCAGTACAGGTTTAGATATACATTCTTACCATAATATCTAGAGAGAAATTCCTACCTAGAGTTTGACTTAGCCCTTAATATTAGTTGCCCTAAAAGAAGCTTTCATGATGTGAGAGACTATAACTTCCAACCCATGCTGCTAAAATAATGAAAACTGTCCAATAAAGACACTTAGTGATATTGCCAAAATCTTCAGTTTCCTCTTAAAATGGTTAATCAGTGTACCCTCACTAAATAACAAGGAAAATAACTTGGATGTAGAAAATTCAGGGTGCATTGACTAGGCCAATTGTACCACATTACACATAAGTTATGGTTAACTACAGACTTTGTGTTTAATTGTCAAAGCTGGACAGTTTAAACCAGCAGAATCCTGATAATGACAGTCAACAAGCAGGTAGGTTAATGAGGACCCAATCCAACAGGGTGAGTCCAAATCCTCACTTTACTATTGTAAATAACAAGTAAATAGAGGTTTAACAGCTGTGCAGACTGTCAGAATCACATGCAGCATCACTACAAAATGTACTGCATCAATTTGGCATCAAGTACACCTTGAGCTGGCCATCTACCTTTTAAATATATCTGAAACATATAAAAAATCAGAAGGAAAAGTCAAAATAAACAAACTCAACAGCCAGAATGTATGTCGTTCAATGATGGAGCAAAGTATGTGTGTTTGAGTAAATCATAAGTTTTAGCCAGAAATTTGTTAAACTGTACCTTGGCAATGACAAACACTGTGGCTATGAAAGACCAATATAATACGTAAACTGCAAAAATAAGACAAACACAAGGTATAGACTTCTTCCATCTCTCTATTAGAAGCCAATAAAACATCTTTCTTGTTCAAATAATTCAAATAGTGCAACATAGGGTGTATTAAAGTTACAATGCCAAGGTAATCTGTCAAAAACTGAAGAGCAAAAATGTGGCAGACAATAAAACCATGCTGTGTGTATACATATCAGCAACACAGTTTCTGTATTGCATCTAACAAATGCCAGCTGCCACTCTTCATGTAAGAGGGGCACCTACAGTCATCACAAGCAGTCCTAATTTATTTTTATTATTTATTTAGTTATTTTATTTATTTTTGCATGCATAAGAGGGTATTCATTTTCATATTGTTTTAAATCATAAACCTGATGTGCAGTAAAATGTACAGATATTATGGAGCAGATTGTAACTTTCTGTCATTTCAGCAGGGTGTTTATTCTGTCATTTGGACTGCGTATCTAGAGCAGTTCCATTGTACTTGTTTTATAAAACAGTTACCTCCTGTTTGCAATTGCTTTAGATGTTAAAATGGACATTAGCAATAGTATGTTTCCATGACTGGGTGTGTACATTTAAGGATGCATTTTGTCTCATCATGTTTAAAAGAACTCTGAGAGTTGGCAAGTCTTGCGTAGTAGTAGTAGGTTTCCCGGCTCCTTCTGGCAAACTCTTCTGTCTGACTTGAGAAGGTAATTGAGTTATTTGTGCAGCTGTACACTACGTTCTAGAATCATGAAGTTCTATATCTTCATCTGTTTTCTGCCTGTCAACAGCAAATTATGAGTTTCTAAGCATGCTAAAAGGAAAATTAACCAAAACAAAAGACTCACTGCTTGCAGAATCCTGATGGAAACATTGCCAATAGAGAATCCTTACTGAAAACCGTGAATGACAAGTTCAAACATCAGGAAGTTAATTATGACATTATGGCTCTGGGACCTGGGGAAGTGTAATGAAGTCCATTTTGCCTTGAAACATATGATTTCCTTAACGTGAATACAGAAACAGTTTTCATTAAATCCTTTCAACCAACAAATGTAGTATTTAGGTAAAATAGCCATTAAAAGATTAAACTTTGTTCAGCTGACATTTCTATTCACTTCTTGAATGCATTAAAATTTGTCAAACATTGCTTATTCTGTTTTCACGATAAGCTGAATGCCTATGACTTTTTACATTTTAAGTTTTTACTTGTACATTCAAACCAATGAAGCCTAGGTTGTTTTTTTTTTTTCTTTACAGTTTTTACTAAATGGTTTGACTGTGTGACCTGTATATCTTCAGATTTTTTCATTATTTGGATATTTTAATGTTTATGGATACCAGGCTTCATCTGACGCTTTATGTTTCGAACGTATAACCAAACAATCCACTATGCTGTGCTGACAAAGTAACTAAAAAGGCCAAAGCATTTGCTTGATATACCCACAAAGACTAAAAAGAAAAAAGTTATCAGCATTCTGAAGCCATATAGCTGAAACACTGTATGTCCTTAGGGCATAAATCCCACTGGCCTCCATTACAGAAGGTTTAGGGTATTACACAGCAAAAACTCTGTCATGGCCAGGTTTTTCTTGCATTTCTTACTGAATGGTTTCTCTGTGTGACCTTTTTACCCTTTGGTGTGGTGTATGTGTACATAGAATCCTGTAGATAGATAGATGATACAGATACAGATAAATACAGATATATACTCATACATAGACAGAGAGATAGATGAACAAATATGTCCTATCCCACCTTTTGTGATATTCCACAGCTGTGCCCTTTTTTCACTTACTCCCCTTTTTCCCTCTCCTGCTCTACTCTTTTCTTTCCACCTGTAGCCTCCTGATTATTTCCCTTTACACTAGTCAATGTCCAACTCTCAGCCCAAAAGTTTCCTTCTTCTCTTCAAACGACACAGATTCCCTCCCCCTTTTTTATTTGTTCTCCACATCTCAGTCTCTCAATACTCCCCTGCTCAGGACATTCCTAATACTATTACTTTTTTGTCCTCTTCTCTCATCCTTCTCTTGTAAAGTTCCTTCTTCCTGCACTCATTGCTTTCTTTAGCTTCTTAAAAATATTTCTCCCTGCCTTCACTATCCTCACAGGCCTTCCTCATGGCCTTATCATTCCCAAACTCGCAGGTTTTGCATTGCATTCACTACTACATCGTACTTTATGAACTCAGTAACATCTCATCCTTCTACTGTCTTATGGAGCCTCGTTCTGTGTATCCTATGTCTCCATCCTCTCCATGCAAATCCCTCACACACCTTCTGTAGTTCCCCCCTAGCCAGACTAACAGTGGTTTAACCTGTATGTTCCTAAACATGCCAATCACTAGTGGTAGAACCACTACTTTTATTACTTCTATTCTCCCTCTCAGTGTATTACCCCTACTAGTCCATTTATCTAAAATTCCTTTTACTATGACCCTTATTATCTCTTAGCTTTTCCTCCCAATCTCTCCCTCTAATCTACTAGTTTTGGACCCTCTGCCTATCCACATTACTTTATGATTTTTTGGTGTGATACACCAATCCTGATTCTTTTCTAAGCTCCTAAAAAGTCTTCAATAACTGAAGCATCATCTCTTCTATAGTCGTCGATAATAGCATACAATCATCAGGGAATAAGTTCATACTACTCTTTCATCTCTCACTCACTAGCTTTCTATCAATCTGTTTATTCTCAGTGCCATTTCCTCCATGACCAAGACAAATGTCCCAAGGGACAGTGGACATCTCTGTCTTATTCCTCTGTTTAACCTCAGCTTATCTGCCTTCCTCCCAAATTTACTCTTATTTGAATATTCAGCTTCATATATAATGCTCTAATATCCTATGTATCCCTTCCTTCTCCTAGTATCTGTGTAGGGTTTCAACATAAAGTCCCAGCTGATTGACTTAAAAGCTTTCTGAATATACACGACTACCACGCTTACCCATTTTATATTTTAGCAATAATTTTTATGTCAGTTTTACATAAAGAAGTTGAGCTATAATTTTCTGGGTCCTCTTCTTTCACTCTTTCCATTTTACAGTACTACCATTTTTGTCTGCCACATTCATTCCAACATTTCCTTCAGTTCACTTAATTAAATTTGTCAAGTACTTTACTACTCACATTCCCCTCAACATATACAATTCAGTTCTGAAATCATCTAGATTGACTGCCTTACTTTTTTCTTAAGTCCAGTCAGCATTGCCACCTCCTCCGTGCTAACCTTGTTGTGCATCCCAAGCCTGTTTTTCTCTTTTCATCTCTATGTCTGAGTCCTGCCCCTTCCATTTCCTTAAATTTTATCCACCAGTTCTATTCTTGAATACAACTCCTCATACAGTTTATTAAATTCTTCTAATATATTTTTATACTGGGTAACATTCCTACCTTGTTTTGTTTTCACTCCGGCCACTAATGCTTTCTTCTTTGAATATTTAAGTTTATATACCAATAGCTTCTGCCTGTATTGGTTCTTCCTCTTGCTCCTACAATTCCTTCTCCGGATCTTTAACCCCATGTTCTATATCATCACCTCTTCTTCTGTTTGCTCCTCCACATTCTCATGCCTTGCTGTCTGCTCCTGCTACTGATCTTGTCACATTTCCATCCTCTTTTGCCTTCCAATTAACCTTGATTCCAACCTATCCTTAATTCCTACCGCTCCCTTTTTTGATGTATTCCATTGGACTACCTCCATAGCCACCTCATATCACCACACTAACTGACTTGGACCACTACAAACAAGTAGGGTTTCAGCTCTACCTTTCAGCCCTTCCTTACCCCTTATTATAACATTTGACTAAGGGAGGTTGTCTTCTCTCATATGTATCTATCTGTCTATAGCCTGAACCTCACATATGGTTTCATCATCTACCATTAGCCTAGCTAACCTACTTATCTGTTTACCATCTTATCTTCTAAATGTAAACTTCTTCATCTCCCCATTTTTCCTTCCATACATGTAACACTGCAAATGGTTTTATACATTTCTGTAAACATTTCCAACATTTCAAATTTATTTATGCACTTATTTTTATTTCTTAATCGAGGTAGAACACTAATCTCAATGGACCATTTTCAGGCTCAGCACATGAAAATGCAATAGAAAGATCATAAAGTTACATTTTCAAATGGTTGCATATATAGCGATGAATAGTTACAGCTGTTTTACAAGCAATCTGTCAGCACATTGACTAATCACACATCTATCACTAACAAAATAATTTAACAGAATTTAAACTAAACCAAGCAGCACAAATATTCAGTGTACAGTTTATGCAATTAGTTGCAAAGAAGAGGAGAGGTAAAAGGAAGTAGAGTGAAAGTCAGGTTGGAAAGATAAGAAAGGATGAGGTAGGGGGATTCGTGGATGGCATAACAATGTATGGTATGAATAAAATGACAGCCTAGAGGCAAGGGAATGGGGTTGAGCAATGCTACCTAATGGCACTTACGAGAGGCTTCACAATTCATTTTTTTTAACTTGGATACAGAAGCTTTAGTAGAAAGTAAGGAAGTGGTCATATCTTTTATGAGAGAAATTCCCACATGGTGGGCTAGTCTTGAGAAACTTTGATCAGTAACATGAAGTCTTTCCCTAGGGTAAGTGAGAAATGGGCTCTGTGAAATTGTGATCTTAGGATATAGGTAGCATATCATTTAATTAATCTGCTGGTAAAAAAGGTAAGGTCTGTAGTTTTAAGAGTTTATGGGTGAGGAAGCCTAGGATGTACTGAAACATTAAACTCTGCCTTCCCAAATAGCCTGTCTAATCTTAGCTGGAACACTATGCTGAAATTGAATGCTCATCACATTTTATCTCCACTGTGTCAAGCTGGATACTTTATTGTTTCATTAGATGTGGTGGAAAGGAGGAAACAAAAAAGCAAGGGATATAGTAAACAGAGGAACAGAAAAACATACAGCAGGGACATTGTAAGGTAAGGGGAAGGCAGAACTTTTTTTTCTTCTTGTAAGAAAGCATATCATTTTATATTTCAAGATAGAAAGGGGAAGAGGGAAGGGATAGAAAAAATAAACAATAGAGTGGAATGGAAAGGAAGAGCAGTCAGCATGGCACACTGACACATATAGAATACATAGGGGATTTCAACTACCCTGCCATTAACTGGGAAAACTACTCAGGTATCAACACCTTTGCCCAACGGTTCTTGGAATTCATAAATTCCAATGCCCTGGATCAACTAATCCATTGCCCCACCAGGGGCTCCAATATCCTAGACCTGGTCATCACCAACACGGGAGATAGATGCTCCACACCAGTGGTCACCCCCTCATTGATCAGGTCTGACCATAAGCTAATCACCCTTGACATCCAGATCCCAACCCCCACCCCCAGTAAGTAAACCTCCGAAAAAACTTCTCCAAAGCAAACTTCATGCTATTCAAGTCAGAAGTGACAAACTTCATGACATCCATGCAGATGGGAGCTGAAAGTTCGACTGCTGAATCCTGCACTAAGGCACTGTATGAGCACATCCACTTGTGCATGAATCGTGCCATCCCAGATAGAACCAAGACACTCTCCTCCAAAAAAGAATGCCAATCTGGTGGTCCCCTACCATAAACAAACTATACAACAGAAGGAAGAAACTGTTGCAGAAAAGAGGAAAATCCCAGGATGCAAAAAGCTCCCTTACCAGCCTCAGTAAGAAGCTGAGATCCCTCATAAAATCCTCCAAAGTTAGTTATAAAAATAAAATTGCCAAAGATTCCAAAGACAAGCACAAGGCATTCTATAGTTATGTCAAGAATCTAAATGGCAATGCACAGATCTGCTCTGAGCTACAACAGAATGGCATTAAATATACTGATCCCAAGGATATTGCCAATATCCTGGCAGATCGATTTAGTGCCAAATTCACCCCACTCTCACCCCCTAAAGGGCCCATCTCAATACCAAAAGATTGCTAAATTCCAGTAATCATGGCCACACAGGTAGAAACCACACTCTCCAAAGCTAAGAATACAGCATCCATAGGACCAGATGACATCCCGAGCTGTGTACTACATGAACTACAAAATGAACTGGCACCTCACTTAAGTTGTCATGTTTAATCATAGCCTCACTTCAGGCTTTGTGCCCACTGAGTGGCGCACAGCTACAGTTATCTCAATCCACAAGGGGGGGATCCACCTTGGATCCCAGGAACTACCATCCCATCAATCTGATGAGCCTGATCTGCAAGGGCATGGAACACGTTATCATTGAACTTATAAACAAAGACATTGGCAACCTTCAAAGACTGGACCCCACCCAGTTTGGGTTTGTGAAGGGCCGATCTTGTCTCCTGAACCTGATTGACTTCTTTGAATCAGTGTCCAGAGCTGTGGACGAGGGTTAGGTGGTCCACACAGCCTATCTGGACCTCACCAAGGCCTTAGACACCATCTCCTACTCTGTAATCATAGATAAATTACTAAGCTGGGCATAAATCCCTACATCACTGGATGGGTTGCCAACTGGCTTACTGACAGAACCCAGACTGTAAAAGTAGCCGACTCCAAATCCAGCTCCAGACAAGTGACAAGTGAAGTACTCCAGGATTCAGTCCTGGGACCGCTCTTGTTTGCCATCTACTTCTCTGAAGTACAGGCCAACACTAAGGGACTCTGGCTAACAAAGTTCACAGATGACTGCAAACTGGGAGCCATTATTGAATCGCCAAATGATGTGGATATTCTACAGAAGGGCCTTACAGAAACAGATGCTTGGTGCCAGAGCCATGGGCTCAAGCTTAATGCCAAGAAATGTATAGTTAACCCCTTTTGGAAAAGCCATGTCCCCATGAATTACCACATAGGCGGCAGGACACTAAACACCAATAGTGTGATGAGAGACTTGGGGACACAGGTGGACAATGGCCTCACCTTCGATAACCACATTGCCACAATAGTCAGGAAATCCTTCTATGTGGCACACCTCATCACTAAGGGCTTTTCATCTAGAAAAAAGGAAGTCATTGTCCCACTGTACTCATCCCCCATTAGAACCATTATAGAGTACAACGCCCCATTTGGTATGTACCTCACAAGACATCTGCAACAGCTGGAAAGGCTGCAGAAATACCTCACTAAAAGAATCATAGGCCTAAAGCAGATGATCTATGCTGACCATCTAAAAAAACTCCAGCTATACTCTGTGGCATATCGTCTACTCAAAGATGATCTCTGCTTAACATACAAGGTTATGTCAAACCCTGAGCTGCTGGACATGCTCCACTTAAAGAAATCCCAATCCCTCAGAGCCACACACTCCAGGGATCTAAACCTTGTCATCACAATGACCAAAACATGCTGGAGGGATAGGTTCCTGACCCAGAGACTCCCCATACTCTGGAATAGACTGCCCATACATGTCAAACAGAGCACCTCCTTGGCCTTCTTCAAAAGGAACCTTGACGATTGGATGGGAGATAGGAAATTCACCCTGGGGATCACGTCAGTTGCCCTGCTAGACAGGGGTCCAGGGAAGTAAATATTGCAGGAAGAAATATCCAGGGAATTGCTATGGCTAGGCTTGTATAGGCCCTAGGGCCAATAGCCTAGTACCAACCTATGAACCTATGAGTTGGAAGACAAATACCAGGGTTAGGATGAGATACAGGCAGCTTGAAAACTACCAGCTAGCCCAGATGGGCTCTACTGGCACCCAGTGGATGCAGTAGTGGATCATGATGACAGTTAGCATGGACAACACCCACCCTAATTGCCTGAGGACTTGGCCAGTCAGTCCAGAGACTCTGCTACCTGCTATAGAACAGATTGATGTATGGTGACTCAGTGGGTCATCACCCAGTAATCTACATACACCGGTTCAACCATCGCCAGTACTAGAAATACCTGCCTGAGATGGGCCAGAACCTTCCGCAGAAGATACATTCCCATTCTTCAAACTAGCCTTAGCAACAGCCTCAACTGAGAATGGCAGTGTGCTGCAGCTGATATATATATGTCTTTAGTGGATTATGGTGACTGGCCAAAAGGAGACAAAAGTAGCAGCATGTCATTACTGATGAAGTCCTAATGGTAATATGGCAAATATAGGTCAAGACAGGACATAGGATGCCACTAGCCTTGCAGTGCCAGTAATGTTTGCTACTTCTTGCAACTGCTGACTGTATTCTCTGCATGTTCTGCTTGTGTTCTAGACATAAGGGATGTGCAGGCAATCGTATAACATATTGAGGTATGACTGATATGCAAATGTAAGAAAACAGATGCCTGAATTGATTCCCAGAGCCCAACACAGACATACAGCAGCATGTGTGTGCAAACAGAAGTAATAAGAAATCAGGTTTCCATGGTATAGGAGAGGAATATGCCCTAACAGCAGTTATAGACAAAGTAATAGGGGCAGCTATACTAATATTATTATACACACAAAAGCAGAAACACTAACATACCTCTGTGCAAAGATACAGAAGCATGAAATGGTTCCATCTACACCCCTGGATCGCAACCCTGTGCCCTGTCCCAGGAAACAATGCAGTGTGACAACACAACAGCTGCTGCCTGCAAAGCACACAGCATATACACAACATACAGACAATCATCTCCAGCAGACATCCTGAAATATCCTGGGATCTAGTAGATTAAATAAAAACAGAAAATCTGGAAGTTACCTATCAGACATAATAAAAATGCTTCTTTAAGTCATAGCTTTACACAGAATTCAAGATAAATTCTCAATATACCATTCAGGACATCCTTTGTTAACCTGTACTTCCCATGTCTAGTGATCAATAGGGTGATGGCTACACAGATTATTGTACCAGTGCTTGCACTGCAAACTCGTACATGGGACGCCAGCTACCCTGGATAGCATGTCTGCCAGGTCACACCAGGCAGCCACCTTATTAAAAGACCTCTGCATGATTTCAACAACCACCCTTTGAACTAGATATATACAAGTAATATAGCATAATTTTGCTCTTCTTTGCATGACAACCCTTTGCTCTCAGTTCAGCACTAACATTAGCCATCTCCATATATGTATTGCAAAGCAAGATGGCAGCATAAAATTCATGCATTGCACAGGGCTCTAAATCACATGTGGTGCAACCTAAGCACGTCATTGTTCAAACACACCTGCCCAACTATACTTCATGCTCTGTTACACTTTTGTGAAACATAGTGACTCATAGGGAAAGGCAGAATCTAGCTTAATTAGCACACATACCATGCAAACTAGTGTTTATTAGCAAACATTATGGCTGATACTATTTTACACTCCAAAATGCAAATTAAGGAACAACAAGCAATCCACTCTTTAAAGCAACTTGAATCATTTTCTGGCAGCACAGAAGCAACATTTTCGTAGGAATGCCCACAGGAGGAGAGAGTGGTCTACATTAATATGGTAAGTGATATATTAATGAAGTCGCATGCATGTGATTATCTCCCTGTGGAATGCCTCTTGTAATGGTATTAAGTCTACCATGAAATATTACTCATGCCTAAAACAGTACAGCTGTACCCCATTGCAGGTATGCTACTGCTTACATACAACCATGCCGGGACATGGCAGGCCACTGACACTGAACAGCCACAATTCATTGGAATAGAGGTACAATAGTAGGCAAGTGACCACGATGTCTAGTTATATGTACCTTAAGGTGGACACACCTCCCAAATCAAGCAGGTCTTTACATGATATCTCTGGTATAAATCTGTGTCTATCCATCCAGTCATCAAGACTATCCTTAAAGATTGCCAAATCATTACATTGTTTGACTTGTAGTAGTAACTTATAGGCTGGGAATACACTGAGTTTTGAACCAATCCCTGCTGTGAGTCTTGTTTATTCATTACATTGTTTGACCTGTAGTAGTAACTTATAGGCTGGGAATGAGTTTTGAATCAATCCCTGCTGTGAGTCTTGTTTATTCATTACATTGTTTGACCTGTAGTAGTAACTTATAGGCTGGGAATACACTGAGTTTTGAACCAATCCCTGTTGTGTCTTGTTTATTCATTCCATTGTTTGACCTGGAGTAGTAACTTATAGTCTGGGAATACACTGAGTTTTGAACCAATCCCTGCTGTGAGTCTTGTTTATTCATTCCATTGTTTGACCTGGAGTAGTAACTTATAGGCTGGGAATGAGTTTTGAATCAATCCCTGCTGTGAGTCTTGTTTATTCATTACATTGTTTGACCTGTAGTAGTAACTTATAGGCTGGGAATACACTGAGTTTTGAACCAATCCCTATTGTGTCTTGTTTATTTATTACATTGTTTGACCTGTAGTAGTAACTTATAGGCTGGGAATACACTGAGTTTTGAACCAATCCCTGCTGTGAGTCTTGTTTATTGGTTGGTGTATTTCATAACTGGTCAGATAAAGGAAGAGTAAAGTGGTAGGATGATGTCTTTGGATTATGAGGATATTATTTTGGAAATGGAATATTCCACAAAGAAGGACTTCCTAACTATGGTGGCAGTATGACAATCGAATAACAGAGAGTTGCCTGCATAAGTATCAAGGACTCTTATGATGGTATCTGTCTGAAGAAGCATGCCATTTAAAACATATGAGATGGGAATATCTTCTTTGCCAAACATTATTATGCTGCACTTTTGTACACTTAGCTTTAGTAGCTTTAGACCATTTTCAATTCATCAGGTATTGACATATTCCAGCCCATTGCTGTAGCAGTTTAGTATCAGTGGGTGAGCAGATGATAGTGACCAGCTTGCAACTGTTGGCAAATGTGATCAAACACACTTTCAGAATATTGGCTTGGATATCTGCAGAATAAATGCCAAATAGGAGAAGGCCCAGCACTGATCCTCATAATACCTCACTAGCTGCAATTTTTTGTTCAGAGGGCACCAGCAACTTTCACAACTTCAGATCTGTTAGATAGCCAGTTTGAAATTACAACAGACAATTTAGGCAGCTACATTAAACTTGTCTAATTTTTCAATAATACCATCATGGAGGATAGTGGCAAAAGTCTTGACCAAGTCAAGATAAGCAGTGTGCATGGAGCGTGCACTGCCTGCAACCTCTGTAACTTTTGTAAAGAAGTTTATTTGAATCAGGAGACAGGACCTGCCATTCACAAAACCAAACAGAGTGGAGTCTATACAAGCTAGGCTGCCTACATCTGCATAAATGTATTTATTTATTTAATTATTTATTTGACAGTTGTTGACTGGGAAAGTCCAACTGGGTCAGGAACCCATTTTAAGTGGAGGCCCGGGAGTAAAAATACAAATGACAAAATAAAATACAGAGTTGCTAAATTTACATGTGGATTGTAGCTTACCTGTTATAAGGTAAGTCTATTGACATAACAGACAATTGGTAAACATTTACAACAGTAACCATAGCATAACAATAAGTACAGTAATATGAGCTAAATGCATTTAGTTTTGTCAATTACAGTTCTTTTAAGTAGATTATTGAATAAGCATAGTGAGAATTTATATTGATTGACTGTCATTTACAGAAAGTTTTATTATTATATAGACTGCAGCCATCCATTAAAAGAGATGATAAGAAATAGCTTAGCTAATATATATAAGTAAGACTAGCAGATAATATACAGGGAGAAATGAGGATCTTAATATTTGAAGTAGGCTTTAATAGTTCTTCCATGTAGGTCCTTTGAAGTGGGGTGAGGGTGGGAAGAAAGCAATGATCGGGTAAAGAAGAAAGGAAAGGATAAGTAGAGGCAGGGAGTGCGGAGGGCGACAGTATAGAAGAGTAAGGGAGGTGTAGGGGGTAGTGTTACTAAGATGTTTTGAAACAGGGGCAGGTTCTTTTAACTTGGAGGTGATATTTTAGGGTGAGTTTGAAATTCTTGTGATTTGTTATTGCTCTGTTGTTTGGTGGTAAGGCATTCCAGAGTTTCGTTAGAGTGTAGGAGTATAGGCACTGTTCAGCTTTTTTGTTAGGTCTGTGTAGGGTTACTAGTTGCTTGTCTTCAGAGAACAGGGTCTTGGTGGGTATGTAAGTTTGGAGGACAGAGTTGAGTGTGGATCAGTTTTTGGGTTGATATATATTTTTGTGTGCCATATTGAGTTGTAGTTGGTCTAGGAGGTGTAGAAGTTTGAGGCAACTGAGGGCACCATAGGCTGTGCAGTGGTGTTTGTTATGGGGGTGGATTGATAGTGAATTTAGCAATTTTATTATAGCAGGATTTGAGTTTGTTTTTTAAGGTAATCTGAATGTTTGTCAGAATGGGTGCACCACAGAGTAGACAAGGGAGTAGGTAAGTAATGGCCAGGGTGGTTTTGGTGAATGAGTTCATGAAGTTTTTATGTCGGTAGAGCATTCCTAGCTTATAGTGAGTTTTTGTTATTGCATTGTGGATATGTAGATCAAAAGAGAGCCTCTTGGAATGGTTACTCCTAGTATTTTGGTTTGAAAGTGATTGTTTAGTGAGGTGATGTTAAAGTTGGCTGAGAAATTTTTGTGTGAAAAGAGGAGTTTGGTTTTTTTGGGTTTCAGCAGGAACTGTGCATTGTTTAGCCAAGTCTCTATGGAAGTTAAAGCAGTTTGAGTTAGATGCAGAAGGTGTTTTAAATTGTTGGAGGAGGAAATGATAGTGGAATCATCAGAATACTGGATTATGGAGCTTTGGTGGGAGGCAGTGTGAAGGTTGTTAATGAAGATATTGAAAAGTAATGGTCCAAGAATGGACCCTTGTGGTACTCCTGTGTTATTAGGTAGCTACCTGGAGAGGGTTCCCTGCCATTTTATGACCTGTAGTATTCCCTGTTAGGTACTTGTTGAACCATTATTGAGTTGTAGAGAAAAGACAAGGAGTACAGAGTTTTTGTGAAACAGTATCGAAGGCCTTGGATAGATCAAGAAGTATCTGTTTTTTCAAGCAAAAATTAGTTCTGCTGTGATGTTTTCCATGGCTTTGAAAATAAGGCTGGTCAGGCTGATGGAACTATAATTTTATAGGTGTTTTGAGAGGCTACCCTTGTTTATGGGAGTCTCGTTGTTTTTTTCCCAGGAATCTGGCTCAAATCTTGTGGATAGGTTGAAGCTGAACAGTTTAAGTAGAGGCACCTATTGTGTATATGTGACAATGATGAGAATGCAGCCTGGCAGGTTATCTGGGCCAACTGTAAAATAATCTCTAGCCTTTTATGGGCATCCTAAGACTTAATCCAAGGTGATTTCAAGAGAAAGTAAATTTTCAAGGATAGCATAGACAGGAACACTGGTAAGTGGAGTAAAGATAGCACTAAAGTTGTCTGCAAATACATTGCCTATATCCTTGTGGTCATAGTGTGCAATACTGTTATGGATGAGCTTAGTGCATTGTTTGATATTATTCCTTACTTATTTGACATAACTGAATAAAATTTTATAGATTCCTTTTTCTAGTGACCTTAAGATCATACTCTACTTTCCTTTTTAATACTGCACTTAAGTTCCCTGCTAGAATAATTTAGCATGGTTGTGAGGAGGACAGGGTTTGCTTACAATTTTTTACATGCAATGGTGAAGTGACTGCATAGCTGAGACTCCTGTGAAGGTTAACACTGTAGGATATATCCACATAAGTTATTCCAGCCAACAAATCCTGGTCCCCGTGTCATCATAGACACCATTCCTGACAAATACAGTACAGCATGAATGGTATCTCTGTGTGCTAAATACCTACCATATCCACTCATTGAGATGTCATGTGTCCAGAACCTATGTGCCCACTACCAATCTACTCAGCCTAGATCATCCTCATAGTATTATACCAGCATACTGTCACTGTGATGTTGTTACCTCTATGCACCCATACATGCCCTTCAGGTCCTAGGTGTCCTGTCCCTGCTAGGGTTACTCTTGCTCTCCAGAGTTAACAGAGAGAAAACATTGGATAAGTTCATCCCTTCAGAGAATGAAGTTTTGCTACAAGAATTTGGAACACATGGATGATGCCTGTACAGAACTATGAGACTGTGCTTGAGAAGCTGTGATTCACAATGCCAGTGCTGTAGGTGGGAATAATTGAATCACACATTTGTGTCAGAAACATGTAAAAGGGTTCATAGAAAGTATGCAGTAGAGTAGCAGAAAGGTTAGTAGGAGGGTGCAGTTATTCATCAAATCCAGCAGTTACTGAGGAAGAATTATTTTTGGCATCCTTACACTGTAATGATGAGGGGACACTCATCATATCTGTAGGTATTGATACATGCTCTGGGATCAGCCAGATGCTATGTCTGATAGAGACTAGCTAGGTAACTGCTGCAACTGTGACTGACCAGCACCAGAGCAGTTGTACTAATCACTGCCTATGTGCTTCATAGATACTTTGGTCATTCAGACTCAGGGGACCATTAGTACAGGTAGGTGTTTTGTATTTAGCTATCGGTGTCCACCTTCATTACCATGCACACCATGGATTGAGCAGTAAGCAGTATTAGACAAACCTTTAATGTATTCTGTACCCACAGGGCACTTCTCTGCTACTCAGACACTGGCTGAGGCTGAGCTAGAAAACCAGGCTAAGGCTAGTCCCCATCATGGTTTGATGAAGAAGCCAACAAGCAAACTGACTCACAGTCTCTGGGCACATTCATACTATTTGTCTCCCTCCTGTGTGGGCCTACACCCACTGCTTAGGGTAATACTGTAGCTTCCCCAACACCAACTATATTAATAGTGGCCAAAGAATCTGCCACAGTGGAGGAACACTTTCATTGGCTATTCAAAGCGTGCCTGCACTATGGCA
The DNA here is from genome assembly GCF_019279795.1 of Protopterus annectens. Lineage (NCBI taxonomy): Eukaryota > Metazoa > Chordata > Ceratodontiformes > Protopteridae > Protopterus > Protopterus annectens. The sequence continues at coordinate 8,903,241 of NC_056727.1, read as the reverse complement.
GATGCTTTGGCAACATTGGTGGTGGGCCGTCAGGGCAGATGAATGCACTGCATCTAATGTATAGATATCAGCTGTATGATGACCTAGCAGTGCACTACGGCATCATTCAGTGTCACAGCTGACCCATGAATTCTGTATAGCTCTTGGCAACAAATAGTAGGTGTGCAGGATTATCTGGGCATAATCTGCAGCTACTCATGCTGAAATAAAGATGGTTGACACTGTATGCAGCCTTAGGGAGACTTTGAATTCAGGAATGATACCACGATCAGACTTGTGCACATTATGCTGGGACATATTACGTCCGTGGCTACCACTATGATAGCCAGTGTTGCCATTGTCATGCTTTCCCCAGTATTGCCAGAAGCCAAAGGTGTTTGCATACCTGCTGTGGATAGACTGGATAAGTTAGCAAGTGGCACTGCCTGCATCTGGCACAGCTGGGAGTATCAGAAGTACTCAAATCAACATCAGGGGAAAGCCACTCCATAAGATCACTGGGGTTGTGGTGATTTGTGAATAACCTCTGTAGAGGTTCTCTTCCCCCAGTTTACTCACATCCATGTCCCAGTGTCATCAGAGACTACTGCTTTTGCAACACCAAAGCCCTACTGCATTGCCCCCCACTGTCACCCCACGATTCTACATTACAGCAGTAAATTATGCACCCACCCCACACATGAATTGGTTCAGCATTACCCACTGCATGGTCCAGTAGTGGCACACCCACCTTCCAACACATGGAAGAAATCACATTTGACACAGATGCCAACGTTCCCCATAACCTCCTCTCCACTTCCATTGGCTTGTACTCTCTCACTCGCTAATAGTGTGTACTGCCATGTACTCGTGTGTCCCTAGATTCATGTGTAAATTATGATGGCTGTGATCTTGATTTCCCCCTTTCCATGCGGTTGATGTAGAATTCTCTAATGTAAAGCATAACTCAATGATATAATACTTAAGAGCCTTTACATAACACTGAATGCATCATTTTGTTCTGAATGACACAGCAGTGATGCTGCACATTGTTAACTGCTACATACTGTGCACAACACCATCTGGGGTTGGTGGTGTGGCTGCTGCCAGCTAACTAGTATTATCAGGGCAGCTGACAATGGATGTGGTGTGGTTACAACTGGGTCCTGCTGCTGCTGCAGTGATGGAGGGTTTCAATGACTGCCTGATGTCAAAGCATCATATTTTTTAGCATGCATACACATTACTAACAGTTGTCAGGCTGTACTGGAGGCACACTGCAGTGCCCCCCACCCCCACCCCCACCCTGATGTGCTAGGTTGTGGAAATAGCACTTCTGCAGGCTGAAAACATACTCTAATACATTTATTATGCAGATGGAAACAGGATGAAAGGTAAAGGAGTTAGAGTTGTTTGACATGGAGATTTTGTTAATGGAACTGAATTGCAGTGTATAGTAGTTGTTGTTTTCTGCAGTGATGAAGTCACTACTGACATTAGTGACATCAACATAGCTTGTATGTACAATTGTAATTCCTTTACTCACCAACCTGCACCCACCTCCACCATAAAGAGCTATCAAAATAAACTAAAACTACCCACCCTAGCCACAGACAACCTCCCTGCAGAATACCGCAGACTAGTTGTTGGTACCATTGCCTAGGCTTCCTATTGAAATGTCGGCACTTGTAACACTGAGTGCTGATGGAAAGAAAAAAGATCAAAAATCTGGAAAAAACTGAATCTCAAACATTGCTCTTCTTTAAACTTCTTTTTTTTTTTGTGGGGGGGGGGCAGGCCCAACCCCCCACCCCCCAACTCATATATACAAAATCTAGGACTGCCATACCTCAGAGACTCAGAGATAGGGAATATTCTGAGAAATGTCCATCTCAGACTTGGCAATAAGCCCATTTTTTTCATTTATTCAGGCTCTGTGTTTTTGTACTTGCTCTAGTGGATTCTGACATTTCAAATGGTTACCCCCTTCTCAACATGCACTTCACTCATCCTACAACACTGACGCTGATCTTCTGTTGTTCTTTAACATCATTCACAAATGACAATTAACTTGCATTATTCTTCTTTGATTTATCAAAAGCTTTCGCTACAGCCTCTCATGACAAACTACTCTGCTATTCCTCATTCTTTAGTTCCTGTCCTTCATCCATAGAATGGTTTAACACACACTAATCGAACCTAAAGTCTGAAATGGCAACAGTCTGTATACTCCTGCTTTCCATTACCATTTGGAGTGCCTCAGGGCTCACTGCTTGAATCCCCTTAATGTTTATCCAGTATTCTGATGATTCAGCAATTATCTGCACATCCAAAACAATTAACAAACTTCAAAACATTACCTAATTATCTTAAATCTCCATTAAAGTCTGACTGAAACAGTCCAGCATTGTACTAAATACTAAACATAACTAAGCTAATTATATTGGTCCCCAAGTCAAACTATGACATGAAAACTAGCTTCACTCTTCTTTCCTTCACTTGTACCACCATTCAATCTGTTTCCCACACAAAGCTCCCAGGTGTCCTCATTGATGAAAATGTAATATTTGACTGCCATGTCCCATAGTTAGTCAATTAAACCAACCAAAACCTTGGAGTGCTATACAAGCCAAACTCCTGTTTAACAAGCATGCCTCCCACAGTCTCATGGGCTGCTCTCAACTTCACATGTCTGCATTCAATCCAAATTTCAGAACATGAGCAGTAAATTCAAAACCAGTGTAAACAACGCAAGTCACCATTGCAGACCCACAAAACAATTCATTTTGCTTGAACACTCACATTACTTCAATTACTCAAAATAACACAAATACAATTCACAAACAGCTGCCATCCCCTAGAATTTTCTTGAAAGGTATACTTCCACTAGTAAAGATCACTCCTCCAATAAACTCCTGGCCTATATCATTCCTCCCCATAACTCCTAGGGTCACTCCCATTTCTCTAGTTATGTTGATAAACTCTGGAACTCTCTACTTACCTCCATCTGACAGACCAGCAAACCTAACTTCTTCAAGTCCTTATTAATATTATATTTCAAGCACACTTCAGGCTGTAACTGTACCTCTCCCCCTTGACAAATCTCCTTTATCTTTGACAGCCTCCATTCCATCTAAGTATTTTTTTTTCCCTATGTAGTCATATAGGACCTTGTTTTATTAATGTAACTATTACCCCTAGTTAATCATATCTAAATTTCCTTCACTGTACTGTATGTGCCCCTTACTTAATTTACTTTATCCTCGACTCAATACATCTTTTTAAAATCTGAAAAACACTGTACTTGTTTCCTAAAGGCGACATGCTCTACCACATGATATACTCTTCTGACTGCTTCCAGAATGTGAAATGCTCTTCTATCACTTGCATTAACTATGCGTCATATCGCATGTCGATAGGTGTGGTTTATGAAAAAGCTGTCTACAATATTCTATTATATCTATGTTGTTAACTGTACACTACATATTTGTATGTATATTTGTTTAACTGTATACGGATTAATACTTTTTTGCATCTTTTATCCATGGAACTCTACTAAAAGGGGGTTTGTAACCCAGCTAGACTTTCCCAGAAAAGAAACAGAAGTAAATAAATAAATACAGTTTCTACTTTGGGTATGGGCAATGTTGTACGGCTGCTTGGCCATTATTTGTGGGTTCTATATGGGCACTATCAGTGAGGACTCAAGGTGGTATCTTGTATTAAGTGTAACAAATTAGGCAAGTGGGGATGAGAGATATTGGGGGGAGGTGAGTCTTATGTACGTTAGGCAAATGGTTGTATATTTCTATATATACCAATGTGCTGTGCCTGAACATTCCTTCTAGGTGGCCCTTTGCGATGTCTTTCTGCAAGAAGTGGTGATATCTATGAGTTCTTCACCATTTGGGAATCATGGACAGTGGCATGGTGCCATTGGACACATGGGTTATTAGCCATTGCGTATTGCACACTACATCACAGCTGATGGAATGGTAGTCCATCATACTGATATTATGCTGTTTATGTCTTCTAGGTGGGGTATTTATTACTGAGCTTGTGCAACTAATGGCTTGAATCACAATATGGAGGCAGTCCATACCACAGAAGTCACACATGGGGGTGTGGTGGTGTCTTTCTCTTCTCATGTATTGGTAAAGCAGATGAGCTTCTTCACACATGGCATCACGGCATAGAGGATTATCTTGGGTATTCTACATGTTAGCATCTGTGAAATAATCTAAGAGTCCTTAGTTTCTGTCTGGAAGATCACCATAGCTAGTGTGGTTAACAGCTGCAGATACCTTAATATCTATAGATAAAGGAAATGCATGTCTTTGGATGATACATGTCAACCAATGCCGTTATGATATTTCTATCCAAAAAAGGTGGTTCCTTATCTGTCGGTCTGTGAAATGGTAGAAAATAATCCTCTGTGGGTACCACTTTCAAGTAGAGGGTGTGGCCATATCATGCATGTGGAAGGCTGCAAGTTCAGTTTATGAGGTGCTGTTCTATGAAATTTGTCACTGGTAATAGAAAGTTTGCTTATGCAGTTCTACAAATTTTCATATGCTGTTTGTACTTTACTCAAATGCAACCACCTACATCACTTTGTACCCAAAGACTATGAACTGTAACCGGATTTCTCCTATCCTCATTTGCATGTCATTATGCACTCATTGGTTTGTACTTCTTCAGCTGCATGACGTTATTAAGTTATTTCCATACCCTTTTTGCTGCACATTTTAGAACATTGTTCCAAAATAAAAAGGCCTCACCCTGTGTGGCAACGGCTATATTGGCTCGAATGAAAGATGTGCAGTATCTGTCTTCCTTTCTACAGAAAAAAAACAGGAAAAAAACAGTTTCTGATACAATAAACAAAGGTATAGTCACTGATAGCAAAGAAAGCTTACTAGAAATCAGGGAATCAAATTTGTCATGCAGCTGGATAACCAATCTGCTGTTTACAGAGCCGGAGGGGCCTTCAACAATCTCTGCACTCTATGACCTTGGTATCTTATTACAGCATGGCTCAAAGTGCCTAAAACAGTTAAAGAGGGCTTTCATAATACACTGGAAGAGGAACAAAAGGAACAACGGCTGGCAAGCCAATCGCAGCAAGCCATCATTTGTCTGAGGCAGGTCAGTTCAGATTCAGGTTTCAGTGAGGGGAGGGGGGAGTTGGAGAACAGGTAAGGTCAGGATAGGTAGGAGGGCTGAGGTGGGCTAGGCTGTCCAGAGGAAGGGTTGAAAAAGCTGAGAACAAAGCAAATCAGTCTTTTCAACCTCTACCTTGGCAGCTTGTTTGATCAGCTTATCTGTGGATTACTGGTGTGTGTTTAAACTACGTGTTGGGATCTAAGAACAAGGTAGGAGCCTTTATGTTTGTTTTTGATTTGATCACAGGATTTAGTGACATTCATCTGTTAATAGGTATTTTGATTACTTAATAGTATAGGATGCTTAAGGTATCATGTTTAAAGGCATGCAAACAGCTGGTTAAGTGGGGCTAAGGTTGAATTAAATTGGTGTGTTATAATTGAGGTTCATTTTGCAGGCCTATATTTCGGTGTTAGAAGCAGGTTAGTAACTAAGAGTGTACCTAGAAAGTGTCAAGTGAAATTAGAAGACTAACAGGGTTTAAGTATTTTTAACCAAGGGTTTGGCTTGATTGAATTAAAGCATGGTTAAATTAAAAATAGTAAAGGTAGGGCTTGTGAGCTGAGACCTGCAGCTAGCAACATGGCAGAACTTGTGAGCTGAAGCCTGCAGCTAGCCACATGGCAGGGCTTGTGAGCTGAGCCCTGCAACTAGCAACATGGCAGAGCTTGTGAGCTGAAGCCTGCAGCTAACCACATGGCAGGGCTTGTGAACTGAGGCTGTTGTTAGCAGCACAAGTAGAATACTTGTTTTTGATGCAGAAGGCTGTGGGTTCTGCTCCCATAGTAGGTAGATGGTTTGCTGATACTGTACTGTACTCTGCTATACTTTTAAGAGGAAGCCAATGGTTAGCCACATGGCAGGGCTTATGAGCTGAGGCCTGCAGTTAGCCACATGGCAGGGCTTGTGACCCAAGGCTGGGCTTGTTTGCTGAGGATGTTAGCAGCACAACAAGTAGAATACTTGTTTTTGATGCAGTTGGCTGTGGGTTCTTCTCCCACTGTATGTAGATGGTTTGCTGATACTGTATTGTGTTGCACTTTTAAAGGAAAGCCTGCAGTTAGCCACATGGTAGGCTTGTGAGCTGAGGCCTGCAGTCAGCCACATGGCAGGGCCTGTAAGCTGAGGCCTGAAGTCAGCCACATGGCAGGGTCTGTAAGCTGAGGCCTGCAGTCAGCCACATGGCAGGGCCTGTAAGCTGAGGCCTGCAGTCAGCCACATGGCAGGGCCTGTAAGCTGAGGCCTGCAGTCAGCCACATGGCAGGGCCTGTAAGCTGAGGCCTGCAGTCAGCCACATGGCAGGGCCTGTAAGCTGAGGCCTGCAGTCAGCCACATGGCAGGGCCTGTAAGCTGAGGCCTGCAGTCAGTCACATGGCAGAGCCTGTAAGCTGAGGCCTGCAGTCAGCCACATGGCAGGGCCTGTAAGCTGAGGCCTGCAGTCAGCCACATGGCAGGGCCTGTAAGCTGAGGCCTGCAGTCAGCCACATGGCAGGGCCTGTAAGCTGAGGCCTGCAGTCAGCCACATGGCAGGGCCTGTAAGCTGAGGCCTGCAGTCAGCCACATGGCAGGGCCTGTAAGCTGAGGCCTGCAGTCAGCCACATGGCAGGGCCTGTAAGCTGAGGCCTGCAGTCAGCCACATGGCAGGGCCTGTAAGCTGAGGCCTGCAGTCAGCCACATGGCAGGGCCTGTAAGCTGAGGCCTGCAGTCAGCCACATGGCAGAGCCTGTAAGCTGAGGCCTGCAGTCAGCCACATGGCAGGGCCTGTAAGCTGAGGCCTGCAGTCAGCCACATGGCAGGGCCTATAAGCTGAGGCCTGCAGTCAGCCACATGGCAGGGCCTGTAAGCTGAGGCCTGCAGTCAGCCACATGGCAGGGCCTGTAAGCTGAAGCCTGCAGTCAGCCATATGGCAAGGCCTGTAAGCTGAGGCCTGCAGTCAGCCACATGGTGTGTCCTGCAGTCAGCCACATGGCGGGGACTGTGAGATGAGCAGGCTTGGGAACTGAGACCTGCAATTAGCAGTTAGCCACATGGCAGGGCCCTGCAACTGAGACCTTAAACTATTTTAGTTACATGAGACAAAGAATTATTATGATTTGAGAGTCAAGGCAACATGTAATTCTAATACGGTGGTCATTGTACCTAGCTAGTTGGTCTGACCTAGCGGATTAGTCTCTGATACAAGCTAAAGTAGGCTGTGATCCTAATTTAAGTAGCCGCAACTAAATTAAGTTATATTTATAACTAAGGTAGTTGATGCTGCTAGTTACAGCAGGTGGTGATCTTAGCTAAAGTAGCTAACTAAATTAAGCTTCAAGTCGAACTAAGGTAGTCGGTAACTGTAACCAAAGTGATCAGTAAATGTAACTATATTAAGGGTATTTCAGCAGGTTAAGTGGGATTAAGAATGAGCTCTAATTTCAGTTAAAACAAAGGAAATTCCTGTAAATCAAGGACATATTCCTTGGAGCTCGGAGTGGTCATGAGCTCAGTGGCCTAGTGGCACATATGCTATTGGCAGGGCCTAACTGGGGAGTCACATGGCAAGGCCTGCAGCCAAGGCCTGAAAAGGTTTTCGAGGTTCAAGACCTATTACTAATAACAATAATATAAAAAAAAAAAAAAAAACAGGCTAACAGTGCATTTCTTTTGTGTTTCATGAATTAGATGGATCATCAAATGCAAGCACAAATGCAGGCCATGTTGAGCCTGAAAGGGAGAGAATGGTGGGAGGATCTGTTCCGTCAGACAGTGGGGTCAAGGTAGGTGCCTCAGGCAGTTAATGTTCAACCTGCGAGTAACCTGCCTCCTGACCTCAAGCAGGACCTACCACAAGGTCCCAAGCTTTAAAAGGAGGCAGCAAGAAAGAGGATGTAAAGGACAGGATGGCTGAGAAAGCTCGCAAACATGAGGATAAGAAGAAACATTGCAAAAAATGCAAGAAGGATAACAAGAAGGAAGATAAGAATGAGTTTACTGGTGATCAGAAGTTTTTGAAGTGGTTACAAAGCCAAGGTTTTTTCCAGGTTGATGAAGTAATGGGATATGAATCTCAGTCTAGTGATAGTGGTGAGACAAGTCATGTGAGTGCATGGACTCGGGGCACTGAAAGGAGTATGGTTGAACTTCAGGAAAAACAAGTGTCTAAGGACACTGGGTCTAGTAGAGGCAGTAGAAAGTGAAAGGTTGCACCAACCAAATAAAGACATCTTAGACCAAATTGGGTACTTGATAGCACAACTCAAGGGGAAAGGGGAGGAGGACAAATTATTGCAACAAGGGGTAAATGGTCAGGCTACAAATGAAGGGACAAGGGGAGATAAAGGTCATGATAAGTACTATGGTGCAGTTACTTTAGATTTGCCTCTAGGTTTTCATTTGAGTGAAAAAGTGAAACAACAGATTGCAAGTGGGGATTTTGTGGACATATTTTCACTGTTAAACAGAGGATGAAGAAAAGGAAAAGGATAAGAATGGCAGGGCAGAACATTCAGTAGCCAAAAAAAGAAATTAGCTATTAGGAGAACATCGGAAAACTGTGTGATTGGCTATTCAGTTATTAGGAGAACATGGGAAAACTGCGTGATTGGCTATTCAATTATTAGGAGAACATGGGAAAACTGGGTGATTTGGCTATTCAATTATTAGGAGAACATGGGAAAACTGGGTGATTTGGCTATTCAATTATTAGGAGAACATGGGAAAACTGGGTGATTGGCTATTCGATTTATGCAAATATTTTAGGAGAAACGTTCCCTGCCAAGGCAAAGGACATGTGGACGCATTTTAACAGAGTGACCACGATGTGCTTTGCTCAAGGGGGTCATAGGTGGTTAAGGTAGGATGAAGATTACAGAAGGATGAGACAAGCATACCCAGAGAGGTCATGGGCATGGATGGATTTGGGTTTGCTGTGCTGGTTAGATACTAGTGGGGAGGCAGCAATAACAGATTGTGGTTTTCTGGCTAACCAAAGCTGGTTCAATTCTTATAAGCTTGGAATGACTAGCCATTTTGGAGCAATGGAGAGTCAATGGGCTAGAATGGATGGGGGTGTTGGGAAGTGTTTTCAGTATAATTTTGGTCAGTGTCAGAATTATTTTCACTGTAGATTTAAGCATCAATGCTTGCCATGTGGTAAGTTAAACCACCCAGCCAAGACTTGTTTTCATCTCTAAAGTCCCCCTAACAAAAACATCTACTTGCCAACCCACTTCAAAGGGTACGCAGGTCACCCTTCCGACACCAATAAAAGGGGACATTTTAAAGAAGTGGCTCAAAATGTATCCAGATAGAGAAGCTGTGTAATTACTAGAAGAGGGGTTCACCAAGGGCTTTAGGATACCAGCAAAAGGAAGGAAGCAAGGGGGTATGGTTAAGAACTTGAAATCAGCAGAAGAACATCTTGACATAATTAGGGCAAAGCTAAAGAAGGAATTAGAAGTGGGCAGATTAGCAGGCCCATTTTGTCACCCAGCCAAAAGAGCATTTAGAGTTTCACCCATTGGTGTAGTCCCAAAAAGGAAGCCAGGTGAATTCCGGCTCATACATCACTTATCTTACCCACAAGGAAATTCTGTGAATGATTATATAAATGGACAAAATGCATCTTTTGACAAAGCTGTTAGGAAGGTCAAAGAGAAGGGGAGCCCTTGTGGCAAAAGCTGACATAGAATCTGCTTTCAGACTGTTACCTATTGCTCCTAAAGATCAGGGGGGGTTAGGTTTGGTTTTCAAAGGTCAATATTACATGGATAAATGCATGCCTATGGGTTGTTTAATTGCCTGTGCCACTTTTGAAAAGTTTAGTACCTTTTTACACTGGATGGTGGCACAGAGGCTAGGGGAGGACAGTGTCATTCATTCTTCTTCTTCTTCTTCTTTCGGCTTTTCCTGGTTAGGGGTCACCACAGTGGATCACCTGTCCGCTCATGATTGGCAGTGGAGTTTTACAGTGTCGAGTTGCCAGTCTGGAGCCCAACCTTCCACAGGAGGCACACACATGCACACACTTGGATGATTTTTTTATTTGTGGGGAAGGAAGACACAGGGGAATGTCAACAAGCGTTAGACACATTTGTACATATTTGCAAAGAGTTAGGGGTGCCATTAGCAATGGATAAAACAGAGGGCCCAACAAACAGATTGTCATTTCTAGGTATAGAAATTGATAGCTGGAATGGTCAGTGCAGGCTTCCCATTGACAAGGTTCAAAAGTTGCGTTTAGTTTTAAGTCAAGTGTTAAGTCAGAATAAGATAACCCTCAAACAGTTGCAAGAATTAGTAGGGCTAATGAATTTTGCATGCAAAGTTATCCCTGTGGGGTGCTCATTTATGAGGCGTTTGGCTGCTAAAAGTTCTGGGTGCACAAAGCCACACCACCAGATTAGAGTTTCACAGGGCATGAAGGAGGATTTAGGTGTGTGGTTGAGTTTCTTATCAGATTACAATGGGACAGCAATTTGGTAAGAGAGAGACAACCAACTACAACTTCAGTTGTTTACAGACGCAGCAGGGGGATTTGGTTTTGGGGGTTATTTTCAAGATCAGTGGTTCAGCGTGGCATGTCCGATTCATTTGAAAAATAAGTTATGCATTTCAATTGCTGAAATGGAATTTTTTCCAGTAGTGGTTGCATTGTAAATATGGGGTGTGCAAATGAAAGATAGAGTAGTTTGGCTTCGCTCTGACAACAACGGCATAGTACTCATAGTCAATAATCAGCTGGGGGGGGGGGTAGGCAGAATGATGAGATATTTTACTTTTAAGTGTTTAGCATTAAATGTCACAGTGAAGGCAAAACACATTCCAGGCATTGATAACTCATTGGCAGATTCCCTTTCTTGTTTGCAGTGGTCTTGTTTCCGGTTATTGGCTCCAAATGCGAATCCTTCTCCTGTATAAGTGCCAGATCATTTATGGGCTTTATGGGGAGACAAGAATGGTGGCTAACGTGTAATGCCCTCAGTGGAAAGACAAGGGTAAGGTACAATACATGCATACAGCAATTCTTGCAGACCAGATTATCCAGACGCTGGGAACAAGTTTGGCCAATTCCACCTTACCAAGTCAGGGCTTACATTTTGGTAATGAAAGAAAGAGGTTGGACATTTGGAAGGGCAAGAAGCACATTGTCAGCTCTAAATTGGTTTAATCAGGCCTTGGGTCTGAAGGATTTTGCTAATACATTTCAGGTACAGACAATGTTTAAGGGCTGGGGGAAACAAACACCCAAGAGGCCTGATGAGAGATACCCCATAGGTTCAGCGGTGTTACATAAGCTGTGGCTTGCAGTTTCAAATGTTTGTTTTTCTTTTTATGAGGTAGCATTATTTAGGACTGCCTTTTTGCTGGCTTTTTGTGGGGCATTTAGATGGTCTGAAATTATTCAACCAAACAAGAAGAAAGGTCAACAGACAGTTTTACCAGTGGCACATGTACATTTGCTGGGGGAGGACACTTGGGTTTATGTGGCTAAATCCAAAATGGATCAAGAAGGCAAAGGTCAGTGGGTAAGAGTGGTAACCCCAAAGGGTTTGTTATGGGACTTGACTAAAGTGCTACTAGAGTACTGCAACTGTAGGGGTAGGTCAGATGGTCCATTCTTTTGTCATCAGCAAGGTGAACCTCTGACACAGTATCAGGTGAGAGCAGTTTTAAAGGAGACAATCAAGTTGAGTGGCCTAGACTCAGATAAATATACATTACATTCCTTTTGAATAGGTGCATCCTTATTTGCACATGCAATGGGAGCTTCACAGACCGACATTATGAAGATGGGCAGGTGGAAGTCCAGTGCTTATAAAGGCTATGTAAGGTGTAAATGGCTTTAACTCTTGTCCTTTATATTTCAGCTCTCACATCTTTGGATCAGAAATACATCTGGATAGTGGGTCATTCTTTCATTTGGAGACTCCATCTCTTTGTCCAGGGCAGGCGGGGCTTCTCCTTCCAAGGAGGAAAACAAGGTTCTTGTAAAGCAATTTGGTTTGGGGTATCAGGAATGCAGTGGCACCATCTCAGGGCAGTACTACAGCAAGCTGCAAGAAGAGATAAATCTCCTACTGCCATTTTATTGCACCTAGGGGGTAATGACATTTGTCAACATCCAATAAAAGATCTAATTGGTTTGATGGTACAAGATATATATTGCATGCATGAATGCTGGCCACAAGCTATTATCTGCTGGTCAGAAGTGGTACAGAGAATGAAATGGGCGGGGGCTAGGTCCATTAAACCTGTGGAGAGAATGAGAAGGAGAATTAATAATTATATGGATAAGGTGTTAAGGGACATTAATGGGTTGTACATTCCTCACCCTGGCATTCGGGTCTGTTGGCCAGACAGGTATGATAAGGATGGGGTTCATTTATCCAAAGAAGGTTTGGGGATTTTTATATAAGGAACTGCAAGATGGTTTAGCTTTGAAGGGCATTCACTTAGGATAGGTTGAGATATGCTGGCAGAAGGGAGGAATATTCCTCCCTTCTGTGGTGGAAATCAGGAAAAGTAAAGGAGGCCAATGTAAGTGGGGGGGGGGTCACAGGACTCTTCAGCTGGACCTTCCATAGGCCAGACAGCCCCAAGGGATTGTTGCTGGGGGACTTATCAGCCTGTCAATGGCTCCTTGGCAGATTGTAAGGCAACCCAGAGGAATTGTGATGAATTGTGAAATGAAAAAGCTGTTATGATGTGGGTATGTTGAATCAGAAGGGCCAGATATTGACGTGCTGTCTGTTGTCCTGTAGGTTTAGGGGAATGCTATGAAAAGAATCAAATGGCCTCCCTGACATTCCTGCCTTGGGCACATCTCATAATAACTGGCTTCTATTTGAGTAAATGGCAATAAACACATGGCTGCGGCCATTTAATCCATCTGAGGTCTCTGTGTTTTTTATTGAATATGCAGCTTGTGGCAACCCTGATTTGTATAGTATGCAACTTCGATACATTTATTGTCAATGGTGCCAGGGAATGATACTTTTCTGAGCTGGTTTTTGAATATGGCTCAAAGGTTGATGTAGATCATTAAATGAATTATGAACACTATTTGATATGGCACATGAAATGAATTGAACACTATGTTAAATGTTTTCTAAAAGATCATTCTGTTGGCATCAATGGCAAGGTAAGATATTGGTTCACTAAACATTGTTAAAAGCAGGTAGAGCTGTACCAATCTCAGACAAAAGGTGTGAAAGATCAAGGAAGAGAGGAACAAGGGCTGAAATTGCTGCCAGACTGAACGCAAACCCATTCAGGTCTGTATTACCATCCCTACTCCTAGCTGGTGTGCTCTCTGTACAGCAAGATGGATCACATAAGGCTAGAAATAGCATCACAAAGCAAGGTGAGAAATAATTGTGTATCCATGTTTACAGAAACATGGCGGCATAGTAATATCAATGACAGTGCAGTGCAACTCGAGCTGACAGAGATCATGCACTCAGTGGGAAATCTAGAGGAGGAGTTGCGTGTATGTGAACAACAGCTGATGCAGTAATTGTGAGAGTTCCCTCAGCCACTGCTCTGAAAATGTAGAGTTCTTGGCAGTAAGATCCAGACCTTTTCATCTTCCCAGAGAATTCAGTGGTGTCAGCATGATAGTGGCATACATCCCACCGAGTGCAAACATTAAAAAGTAGTAAATACACTGTATAACTCAGTATGTGAGCAGAATAAAAACCCAGATTTTGCACACATTATTGCAGGAGATTTCAATCATGTAGATTTGAAATCAGTACTACCACACTACTATCAATATGTGGGTTTTGCAACAAGGGGCAAAAACACCTTGGACAAAGTCTACATCAACATAAAGATGGCATATAAAGCTGTTTAATATCCACATTTGGGCAGATCTGACTACATTACCATTATGCTGGTAGCAGCATACAAACCTGCACTAGTCAAAGAAAAAACAGCTATGAAGCAAGTGAAGGTGTGGCCAAATGGAGAAATCAAAGCCATCCAGCACTGTTTTGAAAACACTAACTGGAACATATTCAAGGAGGATGCAACAACTGTTCAAGAAATTGACTTGGATGAATATGAAGAAGTGGAGATGGCATGTATTTGCAAATATGTAGATGATGTGATGACCAACAAAAATATCATACTATGAGTCAATCATAAACCTTGTCCCACAAGCAAAGTATATGAGCTTCTGAGGGAACAAAATGAGGCATTCAAAATGAATGACAAGGAAGTTCTCAGGATGGCTAGGGCAAATCTGAAAAAAGGGATAAAGAAAGCAAAGAGGGACTATGGAAGGAAGGTCCAGAGCTACTTCACTTATATAAGGGACTCCAGGAGCATGTGTGTCAAAGGAAAAACAACTTCAAAATGATCAACACATGGCAGGTTCAGGTTAAGGCACTTTAATCTTGCAGCAAGGAGACAAAAACGTGCTAATACAGAGTTTTTCTAACTAGAATCGGGAAGTGAAGCTATTCTTATACATTTCTTACAAGACATTGCCTACCAAGCTGACGTAATAAATCATAAGTTCTTTCAATAGTATTTCATAGCAGCTGTTTATCCATGATTTTCTGCTGGCACATCAAGTTTACAAAAAAACTTCCTAAGAAAAACAACGTGGCCTTGATGACCACCGGTCAGATACAACTTCTCACCATGCAATGTTACCATCCAAGGTACTATGGCTAATTTGGGCACAAAGCAAGTACAGATTATAGTTCATTTCTTCAAGCAGTCTTTGTTTGATGTATCTTTTCTTTTCCGCAGCTGTGCATTTTCTCATAACACGAACAGAGCTGATTGTTCATATTCAATAACATTATAGAAAACAGTATTGTTCTATTCATTCACTATTCATTCATTTTCCTGATCTAGCAGATAATCACCTGCTTCTCAATAGATTTCCAAAAGGCATAAACATGAATTTTGCTGTGCTAGCAAATACTAGGTCAGAGAGCATCTTGCAATTTCAGAAAGCATACTGCAGTTTGAAAAAGCATGTTATAATTTCATACAGAATTAAGCTGTACATAAAATATAATGAAATGTGTTAACCCTTTTAGCTTCTAATAAGCACAAAACATATACATTAGTACATATTTTTCTAACATTTCCCCCCTGTTAATACTTTTTATTCTATTTTCAAAAGCATAAACAGTTGCTTCTTCTCCTAACCTCTTTCTGTTTAGAATTTGCAGTTAAGAGAGTCATTTAGTTTAAACTTATGAAAGTGTTTCATTTTTCAACAGTTCTTCAATTTCAGTACTTTGATACAAAGTCTCAGAAACTGACATGTCTATAAAATCTTTGATTAATCTTTTCATGTAGGGAATACCACAACAAACACACACTCCTAATAGGAGTAATCTCACACAAATGGCAATCAGGATGTTCATTAGGATGCTATCCCACCCCCCCCAAACAAATTCTGGAAAAAATCCATCAGTGGGTTTGGGCCTGGTTTGGTCATGGCCGACACTTGCTGAATCACCTCAAGATGGTTGTTTATCTCATGCTGGTTGTCAGGAATATACAAACAGCACTCCTCTTTTATTAAAGTGCATGTACCACCTTTCGCCACTAGGGTGAAGTCGAGAGCCATGTGGTTTTGAAGCACCACAGTTCTCATAGCGTTCAGTTCATCAGTCACTAATTCGAGAGCAGAAAAAGTTGCATTGCTCATTACTTCGAGAAGTTTGGACAGTTTTCTCATCTCCCAAATCGATTTCACTGCGCCATATGCAGGGGCTATACCTGCCCACGATATAATAGTGTCACTCAAGTCCATGTGTGTCAGTTTATCTTTATTTTTCATGGAGTTATGGTTTCTCCAGCCTGCTTCGATTCATCCCATTGGATTCTCAGGTCTCTTGATCGGATTTCCAGGTTTCTTGGTGACCTCTCTGACATTTCGAATTCTTTCCTGAGGCAAAACTGCAGTGTGTCGTATGGCCGGAACCAGGTAACCCAAAAAACAACTGCTGGACTAATTCTCAGGCAACCATTTGTATGCCTTTTTCCCACACACAAAATAACAATTCTCTACTTTGGTATTAATATATACTTGCCCTGCATGAAACATTTTCATATCAATGATAGATAGTTGTTTAAAAAGAACAGGATTATGTTGTACTTCATCAACCATTTTGTGCATTAGTTCAAAATAAGAGTCATAGTTTGTGTCACAAATATAACCTGCATTATTAGCTTTGATATAACATTTGTATGGAACAGTCACATTACAATTGCTCCAACCCACCTGTACCGTATCATTTTTGTAAAACCATACAATTCCCTTTTGTGTAACAGGCAGGTACAATGCTATTTTGTCTTGTGATTTCACAGTTGTAGTATCGAAAATCAAATTTTTGCAGGTCTCATTAACCCCTAGGGGGACAGCAGTCATTAATAATCCCCCCTATGCTGTTGGTATAGCTGTGCAGATCCAGCAATTTGAAACTTTAAAAGTTTCAGCATACACATATTTAATTGCTTGGTAAGTGTTAAAGTTCGGATGCCAGTCTATAAGTAATGAATCTCGTTTATTCAGTTCAGCTCATGTGGCTGGAAAAAGGAAAGGCTACAACAAAAAGATTAATGTTATCAATATGGTCAACAGAATGATCATGCAATACTTCTGAGGTTGTTCAACATTTCTACTTGTTCCGTATCTGGTCATTTTGTTCTTGTGTAACAGTAACAAGTTTTTTGTCCAGTTCAAAGTTTTTAACCAATTTACAGTGCGTCAGATGAATCCAGGACGCTTGCTCTGCGATCTTGACTGGAGTGGGTGTTGACAGTAGCACTTGGTATGGCCCTTCCCACTTCGGTGTGGTCCAATTCTTCTTCTTGATAACTTTCACCCAGACCCATGTGCCTGGGACTACTGCTGCTCCCGATGGTCTGGTTTGTTCTTTATCTGAAACAGAATTTAACTGCAAAAGTTGTTTATTACTTAAAAGTTATCTCATATATTCTGCAAGTGAACTGTTGGCCTCCTGGTCTGCAGGCATGAGAATTTCCACTGAGGTATATAATATGCCCTCCCAAACAGTATTTCAAAAGGAGTTAACCCCTTTGCATTTGGAACAGTTCTCATGCTCAACAGTGCCAGAGGCAGGCAGTGCACCCAGTTCTTTTGTGTCTCACTAATCAATTTCCTAAGTTTGTTTTTCAAAACCCCATTATGCCTCTCTACTAATCCTGCAGATTGGGGGTGGTATGCACAATGGTTCTTTAAGAAAATTCCGAAATATCAGCTCAACTTTTGTATAGTTTGATTTACAAAGTGTGTGCCATTGTCACTGTAGATTTTTTCCGGTATGCCAAATCTAGGAATAATTTCTTTATCAAGGACTTTTGCAACAGTAGTTGCATCTGGATTTTTGGTCGGAAAAGCTTCCACCCATTTGGAAAACATATCTATAATGACAAGACAATATTTCTTATTTTCACATTTGTTTAATTCTATGAAATCCATACAGATAGTATGGAATGGGTACGGTGGTGTTGGGAAACTCCCTTGCTTAGGCTTCAATGCCCCTTGTGCATGATGCTTGTTACAAACATGGCATGCTGCACAAAAATTGTTTGTGTAATTAGTAAATCCATATGCAGTGAACACTCGGTTCACTAGCTGTACCATCCCCCCTGTTGAGACATGGCACTGCCCATGGCTCAACAAAGCTGCATATCTAAACAAGTTAGACAGCAAAATTGGTTTTCCTTCTTTAGAGATGTACAGCCCTTTCTCAAGAATTGTTCTTCTTTTTATCCATTTCTGTTTTTCTATTTTCATAGTAAGTGTTTGCATTGTTTTCAACATTTCTAAATCTAAAATCACAGTAGGTTGTAATTCTTCACTCAAAAGAAATACTTCAGAAGCTGAAGCTGGCTGCTTTGCAGCTGTATCAGCTCTCACATTACCTTTTGAAATCCTATCCTGTTGCTTGGTATGAGCTACACATTTACAAGTAGCTACTTTCTGAGGTAACTGAATGGATTCTAACAAATCTAAAATAAATTGCGCATGATTAATCGGTTTACCAGTAGATGTTATCATTCCTCTATTTTTCCACTGTTGTGCAAAAACATGTACAGTAGAAAAAGCATACTGACTGTCAGTACAAATGTTCACACATTTACCCTTTGCCAAGTTACATGCCCTTGTCAAGGCAATCAATTCTGCTGCTTGCGCAGATTAGTTGTGTGGTAAAGACTTTGCTTCTCAAATCTCAGTATCAAAAACTACTGCATACCCCACTAGGTTCTGTCCTGTAGGACCCCTTCTGCATGAGCCGTCCACATAATATGTCACCTCAGCATTATCCAAGGGAACATCCGTTAGATCTTTTCTAGGCAGTGTCTTTTGCTCAATCTCCTGCAGGCAGCTGTGTGGTGTGCCATCTACAGGGGTCGGGAGCAAGGTAGATGGATTTAAAGTTGTACATCGTTCAATTGTCATATGAGGTTGGCTCAAGAGTATAGTCATACAGGAAAGATGTTTAGCAGGAGAAAGATATGCTACTTTTTCTTGCAGTAAAATAATTGCGACTGCATGAGGCACTCTCAGTGTGAGAGGGTGGAACAACACTACTGAGGCCGAAGCCTGTACTGCCATTGCAGCTGCAACTACTGCTTGTACACAGTGGGGCAGTGATCGCGCCACTGGGTCCAGCTGTGATGAATAATAAGCTATGGGGCGTTGTTTATCCCCATGTTGCTGTGTTAACACTAATGTCATGTAACCTTGCTTACAATCTACAGTTTGGAAAAAACGTTTATGATAGTTGGTAATCCTAAAACTAATGAGGATGCTATCAATTGTTTCAGTTTGCAGAAAGCTGGTTGTGCTTCTGGTGTCCATTGTAATAAATCTTGTGCTGCCATAGGCTTCTTGTCTATCAAGTTGGTCAGTGGAGCAGACTCCAAGGCATAGTTTGGAATCCAACTCCGACAGAAATTAGTCATGCCCAGGAAGGACATAATTTCCTTCTTGGTAGTCAGTTTGGGTGCTTGTAAAATTGTTATTTACATATCTTCATCTAATGTTCTGCCTTCTTTGGATATTACATATCCCAGGTATTTAACCTGCTTTCTCCAAAGCTGCGATTTGTTTTTGTTTACTTTATGTCCTTGAGTGGATAGAAATTGTAGTAATGCTATGGTATCTTCTCTGCATTCTTGCTGGGTGGGGGGCTGCCAGTAGGATGTTGTCTACATAAAGTAAAATTTGGCTGCCTCTTGGTGGGCTAAATCCCACCAAGTTGCTTGCCATCTCTTCTGCAAATATTGTTGGGCTTTCACAATACCGCTGTGGTAGTCACGTGTATGTATACCTTTTCCCCTGAAATGCGAATGCAAACCAATGTTGGCTGTCAGGGTGTATTGGTATCAAAAAGAACGCATTGCAAATATCTACCACAGAAAAATACTTCTGTTGAGGCTTCAAATCATTCAATAGGGTGTGTGGATCTGGCACCGTAGGTGTTCTAGGTATTACTGCATCATTTACAGCTTGTAAATCTTGGACCATACGCCATTCTCCGTTTGCTTTCCTGACAGGAAATAAGGGTGTGTTACATGGTGAATCGGGAGATTCTCCCAGTACTCCTTCCTTAAGTAAAGCTGCTATTATAGGTTTGATTCCTACTTCTGCATCCTTTCTTAAGGGACACTGTATCTTTTGAGGTCTAAATGCTGATTTTGGTGTAATAGTAACTGGTCCTGCTGTACGAATTAGTCCTACATCTGATTTCCCTGTTGACCAGAGTTTCTGGTATGCTCCGTAAGGCGTTTTCTTCCTCTTCTAGTAAGACTGCTAATCAGCTGTCCTCGCTAGACTGCAAGTGTACGGCTGGGTGTGTCTGCATTATCCAATTTAACTTCTGCTTCTGTACTCCCTGTTCTGACAATTCTAACTCTGTTTGTTTTTCCTACTTTGTGACTTTTTCTCCTAGATCTACCCATTTCACATTCTTGTCCTTAGTTAAACTAACATGCGGTAATCGATTAGATTTATAGAGTGCAAAGAATTCCTGGGGCAATGAACAGCTAACTACACTGTTCCCTTCTGTGTCCCAATACAGATTACATAATACTAATCTGTTTGCATGGTTTTTAAACAGTTCTTACTCATATTCCTTATCAGGTCCTAGTGTGCTACAATAATACAGAGTACAGTGCAACAAATCACCTGCTTCTCAGTAGATTTCCAAAAGGCATAAACATGAATTTTGCTGTGCTAGCAAATACTAGGTCAGAGAGCATATTGCAATTTCAGAAAGCATACTGCAGTTTGAAAAGGCATCTTATAATTTCATACAGAATAAAGATGTACATAAAATAGAATTAAATGTGTTAACCCTTTTAGCTTCAAATAAGCACTAAGCATATACATTAGTACATATTTTTCTAACAATGTGGCAGGGAATAAAAGCCATTACAGAATACAAACCACTATCAGCTTAATGTGGGAACAGCATAGAATTCCTGGATAGGCTAAACATCTTTTACAGCAGATTCAAGGAGAGGAACTGCTCAAAGGCAGTGAAACCTCCAAGTCCAGAGGATGAAGTGCTCAGTCTAACCACAGATGAGGTGAGGATGCTTCAAAAATACAAACATAATACCACTGCTGAAGAAAGCAACTCCCTCAAGCCTGAATGATTACAGACCAGTAGCCCCCATGTCCACTGTCATGAACAGTTTTGAAAGATTGGTCAAAAAACACTTGTCAGCAAAACTACCAGCTGCACTTGCCCACTGCAGTTTACATATCATGCCAATCACTCACGGCAGATGCCATCTTGGTTGCACTACATCTTGCAATGGCACACCTGGAGAATAAGGACAGTTATGTTAGAATGCTGTTTATTGACTTTAGTTCAGCATCCAACACAGTTATCCCACAACAGCTAATCAAGAAACGTGTCCATCTAGGCATCAGTAACCACATGTGCAACTGGATACTGGACTTTGTGATTGAAAGACCACAAAAAGTATGTGTGGGCAACAGTTCCTCAAGAATCATCACAATTAACACAGGAGTACCCCAACTACTGATTGACTGGTGTGCTAGGTACAACCTTGAGCTCAACATCACCAAACCAAGGAGCTCATAATAGACTTCAGGAGAGCCCATCCGTCTCACTGTCCACTCATGATTAGTGGAGAGAGGGTGGAAATAGTAAGTAGCACAAAATTCCTGGGAGTCCACATTGTGGAGGACTTATCCTAGTCACTAAACACTAGTCACATAGTCAAGAAAGCCCACCAATGCCTGCATTTTCTGGTGGTGTTAAGGAAAGCTAATCTACCACCCTCCACCTTTATCACCTTCTACAGGGGTACCATAGAAAGCATCCTAATGAGCAACTTCATGGTGTGGTTACGGGGGCTGTTCAGTTGCAGATCAAAAATCCCTACAGATAGTGGTGAAAGTTGCTGAGAGACTAACAGGCTCCAACTTCCCAGCAATAAATTGTCTATATAAGACAAGTTGTTACAACAGGGCCATGAAAATAGCCAGTGAGCCTACACACCATGCCTATGGTCTGTTTACAAGCTTGTCATCTGGCAATGATACTGCAGCATGCGCTGTAAAACAGCCAGGTTCAGGAACAGTTTCTTCCCAGAGGCAATTAGGTTCTTGTTCTCTGCAAGCAGTCTCAGGAATGTTAGTCACTGACAAGGTCTTTTGTTGGTCAAACCATTATGGTGCAATAGAAATTATGAGATGCTCACTCATAGCTATCTGTTTACAATGTGAATCAAGTGTGCTATTTATTTGCTAGCTATTCTAACATAAGTATGCAATAAATATGTATAATAATCATTCAACTGCTAAAAGACATGGTAGTTTATAGTAGTATGTAGTAAAATAACAGTCTAACTTAATGTTATGTATGTTGCATGTGCTATATGGAATTTGTACATGTGTAATTGTCATCTCAGTATTGAGCCTGATGCACACAATTTAGTTTAGGTTACCCATGTGGAGTCTAAATGACAATAAAATTCACTTTAACTTTGACTTTGACACGGTATGGTTCCATGAATCAAGGCTTAGCTGTGCACTATGCATTGTGAACTCTGAAAATTGTCTATGAATGCCCCCTCCCATTATATCAGATGCAAAAAAAGTGAATTATAAATCACATACTGTATTTATATTCATTTTACAGTAATCACCTCACAGCTGTGGATAGTTATCTATCTACAGAGATAGATATATCAATGTCTATGGCTATCTAGCTGCAAATCTCTCTCTCTATTTAAATATATATTATATTCATATGTGTATATATATATATATATATATATATATATATATATATATATATATATATATATATATATATGCACTGATGGATGCATTAGTTAAAATCTGTAGAGTAGTATTCTTGAGATATGCTCTGCAAAAGCAAAACATACTATTTTGTCAATAAAATTAGGATTTAAATATTTAAAATGTGACTTCAAAGCAATTATACACACCTTCAATATCTGGGTTTCCATTAAAAGAGATGGCTTCATCCTTCTGGGGTAACACTAACACTCATGTATAAATATAGCACCACTCACACCACAACCACTGATTCCTTAATCATCAAATAATGTTGTGCAATAACTTGATCATAGGTACAATGATTCAGAATAAATAAATAAATGACCTGTGATATTTTCCCATTTCACCATGCTACTGTAAATGAGATTTCATGTCATCATAGGCTTAGCTCAGCCATCAAGAATTCTCCATGACATATTGAATTTTAGCTACATTACTTGCATCTATCCACACACGTGGAAAATGACTTTGCACATATTTATGACAAATCTCTAATAATGGAAACAGCTGGGCAGTAGTCAGTTGAAGTGTAATGCCCCCCCCCCCCCCCGGGGCAGAATTGCTGCCGAAGAGCTATGAGTGCTCCACTCGGGTCAGCACTTCTGCTTGCTCATGTCATCAGGCCTTATGTTTTCTGTCACGATTGATGACAGCAGAAAATTGAACTTTTGGATTCAGGACCAAGATTTAGAAGGGAATTTGTATTTGAGATCACTAGCCACTACACAGTTCATTTGTTTGTTGGCAGTTTTGTAAAGAAGGGGTCTTTTCTTCTGTACTGCTACTGCACTGTATCCAACTGCCTGTTTTGGGTTTCTCAAGCAAAAGGAATAACTATATAAATATGGTTATAAATAGCCTTTAACATAATAAAATTGAGTAGCAAAACTGATAAAAATATATATTTATTTGAAATGATACAGCATTTGAAATTCTAACACGTCTAAAATGTCTTTAATACAGTTACAGCACCACAAAAAATGCAATACATGTATAAAATCAAATCAATTAAGATGAACCAATCATCAATCAATTAAGTATGCATAAAAGTCTTAAAGAGTGGTCCCTGTTACAATGTAGGAACTCACAATACCAAGCACCAAAAAAAAAAATGTAAAGTACTTGTGAAGAGTGAATATCAAACATCAGTCTTATCTTTTAAACTTTTTTTTGGAGGAACAGAAGAACCCTCTGCACCCCTAATGTGATGGCAAGTCTCCTCCTCTGCCAAACTTTTATATAGCTAATGTGAGACTGCCATTCTACAGAGAAAAAGGAATATCCTGACAAATGGCAATCCTAGCCTTAGTATATTCAAGTCCAGACTTTCAGTCATTCATTTTTCACATTTCAGGACTTGGCATTCTGAGTCCTGACATTTTAAACAGTTACCATTAAAAATACATGATATATCGTCTAATATTTTAACATCAAGGTTCCACAGAATTCATAACAAGAGCAGTCTATTTCCTTATTCAAACCAACCTTTATTTATTATCTATCCTTTCTTTATACAGTTTAATCCCACAAGGCTAATAGCCTCTTTTCAGCGGAGGCCTAAGGTGGCATTTATACTTCAAGGGGAAATTTGACTAGGGCATTGGGGAACTTCCCCTACTCATCATTGTTGCAAGTGGGAACCAGTTTGGAGGAACACTTCCTGCTTCCATTCCAGGTGCAGGAAGAAGAGGGAGGCAGACTGAGAGAGAAGGAGATGTTGGGAGCGTGAAAGAAATAGGTTCATAGGTTCATAGGTTCATACTAGGCTATCTGCCCAAGGGCATTTATAAGCCTAGCCCATAGTTATGTGGCTTTCGCCACCCCTTTAGTTTGAATAAAAACTATGCCTATCATTTTTCTGTGCCTCTGTCAAGCAGTGACACTGAAGTAATCCCTGGGGTATATCTGCGATCTCCCATCCATTGGTCAAGATTCCTCTTGAACAAGGCCAGCGAGGTGCTCTGCCTCACATGTACCGGGATTTTGTTCCACAGCATAGGGAGTCTCTGGGTGATGAATCTGTCCCTCCAGCACGTTCTATTTATAACCGTGTCAAGGTTTAAGTCTCCCGCCCTTGTGGTTCTGAGGGATCTAGATTTTTTGAGGTGAAGCATATTCATCAAATCTGGGTTTGACATGGCCTTATATGTCAGGCACAGGTCACCTCTGAGCAAGCGGTATGAGACTGAATAAAGCTGGAGTTCTTTCAGTCGGGCAGCATAAGACATATTTTTGAGACCCTTTATCCTTTTGGTGAGGAACTTTTGGGGCCTTTCAAGCTGCATCAGGTGTCTGGTCAGATACATTCCGAACGGGGCATTGTACTCAATCATAGGTCTAATGAGTGATGAGTACAGGAGGACGATTACCTCCCTTGATCTAGATGTGAATCCCTTCATGATCAGGTGGGCGATATAGAAGGTTTTCCTAACTACTTTAGCAACATGAGTGTCAAACGAAAGACTACTGTCAACTTGGGTCCCCAGATCCCTGATGACTTTTTCTGTGCTCAGTGGATTGTCACCTATATGGTAGCTAGGGGTAACCTTGTTTTTCCCGAAGGGTATGACTATGCATTTTTTGGCGTTTAACTTCAGGCCATGGCTCTGGCAGCAGTTATCCGTTTCTGTGAGGCCCTTCTGGAGGATATCTGTGTCAGATGTGTTTTTGACTATGGCACCCAGTTTGCAGTCATCTGCAAACTTTGTCAGCCATAACCCTCCTGTGTTTGCTTGTACTTCAGAAAAGTAGATGCCGAACAAGAGTGGACCCAGGACTGAGCCCTGTGGGACACCACTTGTGACAGGCTTTGAGTCTGACATGGCTCCAGCAACTCTGACCCTGTGGGTTCTGTCGCTTAGCCAGTTTGCAACCCATCTTGTGATGTATGGGTTTACATTCAAGCTGATGAGTTTTTCGATGATACCTGAGTGGGGTATTGTGTCAAAGGCCTTTGCCAGGTCGAGGTAGGCTGTATGGACTGCCTTTCCCTCATCAATGGCCTTGGTGACTGTCTCGAAAAAGTCAACCAAGTTTAAGAGGCAGGATCTGCCTTTGACAAAGCCAAACTGGGTTGGATCCAAAGTCTGCAAGTTCCCAAATGAATGAGAAAGCAAATACTGAGACAGGAGAATGTGTGCAGGATCCTTAGGAAATGTTTCAAAGAAACCGGTTTAATGGAAATAAGTCAGAAAATGGTGGATGTATAATTACAACCCTCCAGCCAGGAGGGTTGGGGGATGATTTACTTAATGAAATGGTAGTGCAGAGTGAGCCAGAAAATGAAGGAGATGTTTCCTGGTCAGACATTATGGACAAAATTCAAAAGAAGGATGCACAGATAATCCTGAAGAATACTGATGAGAATGAAAGAAATCATATGCAGAGAAAGTAAAAGACAGAAAAAAATGGAATAGCAGAAAATAAAGTAGAAGAAAATAAAAAATGGAAGTATGTGGCAAGGATTTAAAGTAAAGAAGACAAAGAAATGGATGAGTATGAAGTGGAAACCATTTAGAAGCTCCTTTAGATGTAAATGCACATGAGGTAAGAATATTTGTTCTTATTAACAGTGAGACATTTTGTGACATTATATTTGAGACTGTATTCAATAGAAAAAAAATGGAGAATATGAAAAAAAATGGTAAAAACATGGAATCTATATGTTATAAAACTTTTAACAAGGAAACAAGAAAGAAAATGCATGTACAATTTTGAACAGAGGTAGCAAGAGAGACTTTAAAAGGACATTTCAAGGATTTATGTAAAGAAGTATTGGGACATTGCAAATGTTTATGACAGAAGTGGTTTATGGACTGGTGGCTGGGATTGTAATACTGTGTTAAAATAGAACGAGAAAAATTATGCATATACCAAGTGTAACAAATGTGGAGGGGAAAGGGGTATAATAAAATACTGGGGACAACCCAAAACATTGTTGGGGGATTGGAAGGAAGTACATTTGATAAGTAATTGTGACAAAAGAAAATGTTCCATTTTTGGGGAAGTAGGACATGATGCAAAACAATGTGAATTGAAATGTCATAAATGTAACAGAAATGGACATTTATGGATGGATTGTAAAAATGAAAATAAGAGCAAGGAAAAGAAAAAAGAGAGAAGAAAATGAACAAAGAGAAGAAATTTTAGAAGTAGTAGAAATAGAAGAAAAAATAGATAAGAAAAAAATACTAAAGAACACAAAGAAGAAGGTTCTAAAATATGCAATGAAGAAAGTATAGGTTGGAAGATAGTAAAAGGAAAAAGTAATTCTACTGGTAAAAGGGTAAACAGAGAAAAAGAAAATTTAAAGGGAAAAGTAAAAAAAAGGAAATGGAAGGAAAAGAATATATATAGGTAATGACTGAGGGTTGATACAATGGTTAAGTTGTTTAACTCACAAATACAAGGCACAGTGTTTGATTCTCACCTTGGGGAAGGAAATTGGTAAGGCTTAGAATGGCCTGTTAAGAAAGCTAGCCTAGTATTTAGCTACAGATTCATATGTGTTTACAAGGCTAGCTGCCACAAGGGCTTTGTTAAACCTAGCCATGCATCCCAAATCTCTGACAAGTTCTGATACCCTTGATAAGTGTAAGCAGGGGCTTGGGAGATGAGAACACAGTAAAGATATTAGATGTAACTTTAGCAAAAATGTGAAGGTTCATCATTGTAGAGTTAAAATGGAAAGATCAAGTATACAGAATTATAACATTATATTCTCATAATATTATATAATATATATTATATATATATATATATATATATATATATATATATATATATATATATATATATATATATATATTATATATAATAACAGGCAACTTTAATTGTGATTTAAGAGCCAGGCATAAAAAGAAAGGAAATGATATAAGAAAAATGTTAGAAGTTATAAGATGCAGTAACTTAAAATATTGGGACAAAACTGGATGGACTTATAAAAGGGTTATGTATAGAACTGAAACAGATAATTTTATAGTACCAGAAGTTTTAGTTATAGAAGAAGGGGAGGTAGTTGTAACAGGATTTTCTGATCATCTTGCAATATGGCTAGAGATAAAGAAAAACAGGGAGTATTTAGAAATAGACAAAGGAATAAAAAGGATAACTGAGGAAGCATGAAATGAAGAAGGAAGACGTTAGTAATACAGTTATGGAAAGATCATATTGCAGTGACATTTTATAAAAATTGGTCTGAATGTTAAATGTTAATTATGGAAAAAATAAACAATGTTTATTTTACAGTTGCAATCTGATGTGAGAAAAGTAAAAAAAAGAAAACATAAAAGAACACATAATGATGCATTGGAAGATTTAGAACAGAATGATAGAAAGTACTTTAACAGAGAAAAAGAATTATATGAAAGAAATTAAGAAAAAATACAAGACTTGTTATATAAGCAAATACATTACAAGGAAAAAGAGAAGTATCAAGTCACTTAAGTAGATTAGTAAAAGAAGATGGTAGTGCAACGAGAGAAATAAAAAATGCAAATGGAGAAAAAGAAAGAGCTCAGGAAAAATTATAAGTAGTGCAGTACATTATGTATGAGTAATGAGAAGGTAGTGAAAAAAGCATGGAAAGTAAAAAAGTTAGAAAAAAAGAGTTGAAAAAGGAGATTTCTATAAAAGAGCTAAAGTATTAAGACAAGTAACTATAGCTTCAGTTGCAGGACCAGATATAATAGGGTATGAAATGTATAAAAAATGCAAGGGATTGGCAAAAAAATATTTTTCAAGATTTTGAATGAATGGTTAAATGAATGTTTTATGTATAAAGAATTATGTAGTAGAATACTTAAATTCATATGGAAGAAGGAATATAAAAGACAATAAAATAACCTGGAAACCAATAGTACCAAATAATAATTATCATAAAATCTTTATGAAAATAATACAAAAGAGATTTTAAACTAAAATTGAAAATATTATCAAAGATAGCATATGTAGTATAAAGGGGAAGGGTTATCAAGAATTATTAATGATAGAGAAATTATGGATGATATTATGAACAGAAAACAAGAACTGAAAATCATGATAGGAGACCTTAATATTGCATTTGACACAAATTGACATGAAATCTTATAGATTATAATTAAATAATATAACATAAGTGAGAAAGTTAGAAAATTATGTATGTCAGTGTATAGTAATAATAAAGAAAAAATACTTGTAAATGACTGATGAAGGCAAGACGTACATATGAAGAGTGATGTAAGACAGGGCTATCCAATGAGTTGTGAACTCTTTGCATTACTTAGGAATGTGATAGTATGTGAAATAAATTACAAAATGAAGGAGGCAGGGTTTATAACACCTGAAGGGTTAAGAATTCCAGTTTTGTTAACATACGCAGATGACATTATAATAATTGCAAAAAACAAAATTTAAATAAAAAAACGTAATAATGTGTAGAAGTGAGTGTCTAGAGATGATATGGATGCCTTTAAATAAAGAGAAAGGTAAATGTTTAAGTGATGTAGTAAGGTTTGGGGGTATATATTTGCAATGAATGAAATTTCTGTGTTAGGTATAGAATTTGGGAATAAGTCAGTAAGTAGAATAAATGGGGAAAAAAACAATAGAAGAAATAAAACAACCCTGTCTTTTCTGGGGAACATATAAATTATCATTCAGAAAAAAAGGTGTATTTGATAAATTCAGTACTGATGGGGAAAATAGCATACGTAGTAAGTGTATTTGTGTTGCAAAGAGTATTTGAAAATGAATTCTTGCAGATATTTTTTTTTCATTTATATGAGGTTGTAGATTAAACCCAGTAAAAAGAGAAGTCATGTATGTAAATAAAGAAGAAGGAGGTTTAGGGTTAATTAGCTTGGTGATCTATGTTGCTTCATTAAATTTGTATAAAGCGTTAAAATGGATTAATGAAAAAGACGAGAGATTAGTAGTAAAACTGTACAAATATAAGTATGATACATTTTGGGGTACAGTAAAAGAGAAAAAGTTTATATAGATGAGGAAATAAAATATTATCAAACAAAATGTTTTTATGGAAAATAAAAACTGATGCTATAGAAAAAGATAGAACAGTATGGTATAAGAATGTAATGATAAAATTTTACTATCTAAAATGATGAGAAAATCTAACAGATGAAAAATTAAAGCTATAAAAATAAGAAGCAAATGGTGTGATCAGAAAGTAAAATGTCATCTTTTTTGTGGAAGCTGGTAATAGATAAATTGCCAGTAAAAGGAATATGCCATATAAAAGAAAAGTGATAGGATATGTTTGCAATGTCAAGAAAAATAAACTTATGTTATTGGGGAAATCTATGTAAATAAGATTTTATTCAAAGGTATAAAAGAAGATAAAATAAAGATGGATATGATTAAATATGGATATTATAAGAACAGAAGTAAAGAATGTATTAAAATAATAGATACAAAGCTGTTTTATGTTATGTGGGCTATATGGAATGAAAGAATAAATGAAATTATGTTTAATGGCAAATGGATTTTAGCAACAATGTTAACTTATACATACAAAATCAGATGGTGGTTATAGAATAAGGAGTGGTGGTCTAACAGGGTTGAAAAATTCATAGGTTCATAGTTTCATAGGTGTGTACAAAGCTAATGGACCTGGAGCCTTTTCAAGCCTAGCGCAAAACTATTGCCAGGCACCTTGCCATCCAATGCTAGTTCACAGTGCCCCTATCCAGTAGGGCAATTGGAGTGATCCATGGAGTGAAATTTCTATTACCCATCCACTTGTCAAGATTTCTCTTGAAGAGGGCCAGCGAGGTGCTCTGCTTGTCATTAATGGGAAGCTTACTCCAGAGAAGGGCAGTCTTTGGGAGATGAACCTGTGCCTCCAGCATGTTCTGTTAATTGTGGTAATGAGGATGTGATTTCTGGAGTGTGTGGCAGGGGGAATTGGGATTTTTTTTGGTGTAGCATTTCAAGTAGGGCTGGGTTGACATGTCTTTGCAAATCAAGCAGAGATCACCTCTAAGTAGATGATAAGAGACTGAGAACATCTGAAGTTTCTTGAGTGTGTCCATGCAGGACATGTGTTTAAGGCCTAGGATCCTTTTTGTGAGGTACTTTTGTGGCCTCTCCAGCTGTTGTAGGTGTCTAGTCAGGTACATGCCAAATGAGGCATTATATTCAATGATTGGTCTAATGAGGTATGAGTAGAGAGGGATGATGACCGCTTTCTTCTTGGATGCAAAACCTTTGGTTATAATATATGCCACATAGAAAGACTTTCTGACCACAGTGTCAATGTGGTGGCTTAAGGTAAGGTGGCTGCCTACCTGGGTGCCCAGATCTCTTATGGCCCCACCAGTGTTCAGTGGGCTCACATCAATGTGGTAATTTGTGGGAAATGATTTTTTTCCAAAGGGGATGATAACGCATTTTTTGGCGTTAAGCTTCAGGTCATGGTTTAAACTCCAGTCATTGGTCTCAGAGAGGCCCTTTTTTAGGATGTCTGCATCAGTTGGGGAGTTGATAACGACTCCTAGCTTGCAGTCGTCAGTGAACTTGGTCAGCCAGAGTCCTTCTGTGTTGGCCTGGACTTCTGAGAAGTAGATGCCAAACAGGAAAGGGCCCAGAACCAAGCCCGACTTCACTCATGACTGGCTGACAGTCTAACTTGGAATCTGCAACTTTCACTCTGTGGGTCCTGTTTGTGAGCCAATTCGCAACCCACCTAGTGATGTAAGGATTGATGCCTAGTTTGGTGAGTTTATCAATGATACCTGAGTGGGGAATGATATCAAAGGCCTTGACCGGGTCAAAGTAGGCTGCATGCACTGTCTTATCCTCTTCCAGAGCATTGGTGACTGCTCAAAGAAGTCAACCAGGTTCAGCAGGCAGAATCTTCCCTTGACAAAGCCAAACTGTGTGGGATCAAGAGTTTGGAAATTGCCTATATCTTTGTTAAGCAGGTCCATGATGATGCGCTCTATAGCTTTGCATACCAGACTCATCAGGCTAATGGGGTGATAGTTCCAAGGGTCTGTAGTTGCTCCCTCTTTATTGAGTGGGATGACTGTAGCAGTGCACCATTCATTATGGACATAGCCTGAGGTAAGGCTGTGATTGAATAGGGGACACAGATGTAGTGCGAGTTCATATTGTAGCTCATGTAGGACATAGCCAGTGATATTATAAGGTGACATGGATGCTGTATTCTTGGCTTTCAACAATGCAGCTTTTACCTGTGCCACAGAAATGGTGGGTACCAGGCTTTCTTCTGGTATTGTGATAGGGGCCTTGGGGTGGAGAGAGGGATAAAGTTGGCACTGAATCTATCTTTGTTGGCTATATCTGTTGGATCAGTATAGGAGGTGCCATTTTGCAATAACTCAGAGCAACTCTGGGTATTGCCTTGGAGATTTTTGATATAGCTATAGAAGGCTTTGTGGTTGTTTTTAGTGTTGGTGATAATTCTGCCTTCATAGCTGGTTTTAGAAGATTTGATAAGGGATTTCAGTTTTTTGTTGAGATTGATAAGGGCGATTTTCCAGTCTTGTGACTTCATTTTTTTCTGCAACAGTTTCTCCCTTCTGTTGTAGAGTTTATTGATGGCTGGGGACCACCAGATGGGCTTCCTTTTTTTGGAGGAGAGTACCTTAGTTCTGTTTTGCATGGCAAGGTCCATGCATTTGTGTACATGCTCGTACAGTGCATTGATGTATGATTTGTCAGTCATGCAGCTATTTTCTATTGGCATGGGTGCTGAGAAGTTAGCCACCTCTGTTTTAAAGAGCCCAAAGTTGGCTTTAGAGAAATTTGTCAGGGTGATCACCATAGCGAGAGGTGTAGGTGAGATGGAGATTTCCATGGCAATCAGTCTGTGGTCATATTTAACCAGTGAGGAATTGACTATAGGTGTGGAGCAATGGCCTCCCATGTCGGTGATCACCAGGTCGAGGATGTTGCTTCCTCTAGTGGGGGTCAGAATGAACTGGTCCAGGGCACTGGAACTGATAAATTCCAGAAAGCGTTGGGCCTGTACATTGGTACTTGAATAGTTTTCCCAGCTGATGGAAGGGTAGTTGAAGTCACCCAGTATGAGAGTATTGGGTTGGACCTTGATAGATTCTATGGTGCTTTGGAACTTGGAGTGAGAGTCTAGGGACATGTTTGGGAATCTGTAGCAGGCTATGACTTGTATTGCCATCTTACCCAGTCTTAGTTGTTCCCGAAGTATCTTGGATGCATTATGCTGGGCTACCAGTGTAGAGCTGTGCTTATCTGTTAAAAATATGGAGATACCACCACCATTGGAGCTTCCGTCTGTATTCTCGGACCAAAAGGAATGGAATGAGTTGTAGCAAGGGAGTGCAGGGGTGCTTTCTGCCTCCTTAAACCAGGTCTTCATTACAGCACAGATGTTGACATTGCATTGGTTTGGTCTTCTCCTTTAGCCAGGGTCTTAGTATGATTGTGTAAACAGATCTCTATATGTATCTCTATCTATCTATCTATCTATCTATCTATCTCTATCTATATAAATATAAATAGATATAGATATATACATATTTGTGAAACAAAACTGAAGAACAATAGAAGAAACTTAACTAGATTACTAACAATACTTCTAAGACTCTGACTAAAGGAAAAGACCGAGCCGATAGTTTTGGAACAAAAATGCTCAAAACTACCAGTTTGGTCTTCTTCTGTCACCAGGGTCTTAGAAGTTTTGTTAGCAATATATATTTGTACACTTGTAAAAATGTGTAAATATGTAAATATTTTAAATAAGAGTTGTTTTTCTATATAAATAGAGTGTCATGGCATCTTCTAGCGCCACCTGAGCTACCACCAATTCATGCAGATGGGGCCTCAGTTTAACATCTCATTTGAAGGTTGGTACACTCAGGAGTGCAGCAGCATCACCAAGCTGCACTGCAGTGTCAGCAATTGATGGAATAGGTATGGGAATAGAATCCACAGCCTTCTGCAGCAATGGTGAGAGTGCTATCTTTTGCACCACTGAACCTTGAAACAATGTATTGCATTTTAGAACCAGTAATGCTTCCTGTTCCAATGGTTCTGAATTAACGTTAACTCCATTTTAAAAGCAGATTACAGGCCAAATTGCTGACTTCATTTGAAAACACAAGTACACTAAAACAAAGAGGTGATTTAATTCCTTTTGTTAGATAAACATAGGGTTTGCAATTACTTGAGTTTTTGGAGGAGCCCTTCAGTGGGAGTTATTATAGCAATAACCCATGCCTGGGTGTGGGTAATGCTGGATTTACCCACGGTTGGCGTGGTTTGGTCCCGAGAGCGAAGCCCGAGGGACCAAACAAAGCCAACCGTGGGTAAATATAGCATTACCCACACCCAGAAGTGGGTTATTGCTATTATACAATGACATTATTTAAGAAAAGAAATAATTACTTTTCTTAAATAATGGCATTGTATAATGCCTCTTTACTGCCCTTCCGCAGCTGTCTGGTATTCTGCGGCAGTGCTGATGTACTGCTCATGCCTACGCAGTACATCAGAGCTGTGGGCAAAAGCACTGTTTCACTATGTTAAATGGGTTTAACATAGCGAGACAGCTTTAAAATAAGCAACGGATATCTCCGTTGCTTATTTTAAAGCTGTCTCGCTATGTTAAACCCATTTAATATAGCGAGACAGCTTTAAAAAAAAGCAACGGAGATCGCAAGATCTCTGTTGCTTTTTACACACTGTGTCGCTATGTTAAAGGAGTTTAACATAGCGAGACAGCTTTAAAAAAAAGCAACGGAGATTTCCGTTGCTTTTTTTAAACCTGTGTCGCTATGTTAAACTCTTAACATAGCGAGACAGTGTTTTATACTAACGGAAAAAGTCCGGGCGACCGGACCTTTTTCCGTTAGTATATTGAGGGATTTACAATGGGCACGCTGGTTGGGCTGGCCAATCAGCGTGCACGTTTTACGGGAGGAATTGTATAATAAGTTAGTGATGTTAGAAAATGTGCTTAAATATCAACTTATGCCTAGAAAGGGGAGCACATCATTTATCTCATACTGGCTAAACAAACAGACTGTTCAAAACACTAGTAAGCATAAGTTTACCATTTAGTCCGTTTTAAGAGTATAACAAAACGTTTTTCCACACTGCTTCCCTGTCAGAACCTTAGTCAAACATGTCAACATATTATTTGTCTTTTCTTTTCATTTTTCTTGCTTTCATTCTTTCTGACCTTCTGTTAAACCACAGCTTGTATAGTGTACTAACAGTACACAAAAATCTATGCATTCTAATTCAATATCTTATCCTCCTGATAGTCCCTACTTTTCACATAACACATCACTTCACTGTGACTATGACATTGTTGAAGATTCACATTTTCTGTTAACTAAAACATATATCTCACAAAGATTGCTTGTTTAGACCGACTAACAAATTATAAATTATAACTTTTTTGTTTCTCTTCTCTGCATTTAACTAATTTCCTTACATTTTTTCCATTTAAATGTCAAAGCAGATTCTTCAGCTGTTAGCTTTTCTGCTAAATGAACACCGACTCTAATGCAACATGCAGGCAGAACCTTAGTTTTATGTCGGGCTGTAACGTGGTCTCTAAAATTCCAGGCTCACACTCCTTCATACTCAGTCACACACTGGGCCTGTCTCTGAGGGTTTCCACACTGACATTTTCGAGTGTCTGTTTTTATTATTCGGATTAGTATTATTTAGGCAGTAAAAAATAAATTGCAACAACAAAACAAACAATTGCATATTCATACATTAACATCATCATCAGAAACTGAATAACCCCTGATATTATAAAATATATATAAAAGCTTCAGAGAATTGTGATAACTGTGATGACCTTTGGAAAGATATTACATCACTTTTGTGTTCCAGTGTCTTTGTGTTTTATGTTTGGAGCCCAGCAATGCATTTCTTGATTTTTTTCTAGCTTCATTTGAGTAATATCCTTCTCACATTTTTATTTTATTTATGCAACAAGCAAAAGTACTTATTGGAGGAATACTGTTTATATCTTGTAAGTGCTATGGCACACTGAATTAGATTTTTTTAATTATTTTCATAAGTACCACTTCCTGAGTGCCCTACATTTTCTACTGAAGCAATCATTGGTGTCAGATAACTGATCTCTGTGTACCTTAATGGTATTTTATCTCCTCCTGTGTAACTCCCAGACTGAATAGCGAAAAGGTACATTTGGATGAGGGTTCTACCTCAGTTAAGAAAATAAATAAATAAATTTATAGAGAGAGAGAGAAAGGGAGTGAGAGAGAGACAGATACATACAGAAATAAATTATCAGGATCATTGGATAAACCTACATTGAGTCAAAGTAACTATGCATAACAAAACATGCATCAATCAAATTTAAAATAAAAATGCAAAAACAAACATTTTTGTACAGATGCAAGCTCCCACTTGCCCTTATGTTGGGGGATTGGCCCCTACTTAAAGATAAAAATGACAAGCTCACATGACCATAATGAAAGAGAGCATACCATGAAAGACAGAAATTTGTTCTATTCTTTGTTAGCAGCATCAGGCTTTGCAAAACAGAACTGGTTAAGTGCACCCCCAGTTCAGAGGACCACAGAAACAAGAAACACCCCTATTCTTTGGTTCCCAATGTGCACAAAGTCCAGGAACAGCATCAGAGATCATGTGTATCAAACTGTGAAGCACTACAAATCATAGTGATTACAGCAGCACTAGCTGTTACTGCCCCACTCTGTATGTGGGCCACTTATCTCAGACTCCCTGAACATGTTTACGAAGAAACAGCATGCTTATTATATAACAGATGTCTCTCTCTCGCTTGTGTCTTTAGTGCTCTAACATATGTCTTTGCTTAATGTGAAGCCTGCAGAGATTTTTTCTGCAAGAATGCTTATTATATCCTTTGGTTGGGTGATCACGTCATTGTTTACTGATAATGTGTAACACTCTAATTTTTCATTCCAGTTTTCTGTTTTAATTAAACTATATTGGATTGCTTTCATCCACTGTGCTCAAGCTGAGTTCATAGTTAGCTCTGGAACAAAATGATAAGATAAATGCTTTCCATACTTTACTTAATTTAGTCTTGTCTGTACAACAGGTACATTTTTAAAGCTAAGAAGTATCCCTTTTACAAAGTGATATTTATTTTAATGACTCAGTTAATACTTCCCAGTCTTTATGAATTATTGGGCTGTATGGTTTTGCAAATCTTACACTATGTGATGCTTGGCACACAATCCACAGAAAATGCAAAGTCATCACAGCTATAGTGCATCCCAATGTGTTTATCACAGCACTAACATTTAATGGCATTTTAAAAGGAGTAGGCAGAAGTGGTGTGAGGTATGTTATTAATGGACTATGGTGAGAAAAAGGAGAGAGGGCATTTCTAATATAGCCAGAACACTTCATCAAACCTGTGGCCATTTAGAATGCACTGGACTGTTGTGAGGAAATAATCTGTGCATGATATTTTTTCTATAAATCTGCTCTGTGTGTATAACTTGGCCAGATGGTATGATATTACTTAGTCATGCAGGCAAATGGCTACCAGTCTTCATTCCCGAGTTTCAATCTTTAGCTCTGAGTTACAGTTAAGTAAGAGGTTGACAAAATCACATAGGCCTTCATATTAATTGAAAGAAACAATAAATTACAGAAGTCGGGCAATATCTATTTTTTACCAACAGATGGGTTTCTGTTGTACTTTTTGCAAAATTTCTCTAGGTTATGTCTCAAGTTGGATGGATTTCTCAACTGCAGTCAGAAGAGATTTAATTGCATACACCAGTCCACTGTACAGGAAGCAGTGCAACCATCTGTTCAGATTACAGTAGTATGGCCTCAGACAATGTTATTGGGAGTCCTGCAGTAGTATGGCCTTGTGCAAAGTTATTGGGAGTCCTGCAGTAGTATGGCCTTATGAAATGTTATTGGGAGTCCTGCAGTAGTATGGCCTTGTGCAAAGTTATTGGGAGTCCTGCAGTAGTATGGCCTTATGAAATGTTATTGGGAGTCCCGCAGTAGTATGGCCTTAGACAATGTTATTGGGAGTCCTGCATTAGTATGGCCTTGTGCAAAGTTATTGGGAGTCCTGCAGTAGTATGGTCTTATGAAATGTTATTGGGAGTCCTGCAGTAGTATGGCCTCACGCAATGTTATTGGGAGTGCTGCAGTAGTATGGCCACATGAAATGTTATTGGGAGTCCTGCAGTAGTATGGCCTCAT
The DNA here is from genome assembly GCF_019279795.1 of Protopterus annectens. NCBI lineage: Eukaryota > Metazoa > Chordata > Ceratodontiformes > Protopteridae > Protopterus > Protopterus annectens. The sequence continues at coordinate 8,865,566 of NC_056727.1, read as the reverse complement.
GAAATTTTATTGGGAGTCCTGCAGTAGTATGGCCTCATGAAATGTTATTGGGAGTTCTGCAGTAGTATGGCCTCATGAAATTTTATTGGGAGTCCTGCAGTAGTATGGCCTCATGAAATGTTATTGGGAGTCCTGCAGTAGTATGGCCTCATGCAGTGTTGTTGGGATTCCTGCATACTATAATTTCTTTTGGTCATGTTGCTCACTTCCTACATGGAATGAATGAACTTGCAGTCATGGTCCATATGAGGCACGGTACTGCCATTCTCCAACATTTGTTTGTTCTGAATTTTCCTTATCTTAATAAGGCAGTACAAACCATGAACCTCGTATTGTGTTATCAATTCAACAGGAAATGAGTCTCTGAACTGTAAAGTACCTGATTTACACCAAGAACAGTTCCTCCTTTCAACTAGGAAACCACCATGAAGGTGATTTTAAACAGACAAGCATCCAATGCAAGACAAACCAAAAATTTAGTACTGTATGAGCAATTCAACAGGAAAAAAAATCCAATCTTTTTCTAAAGATTGAACCTAGGCCCCTTACATTTTCTGTGGTCGTCACTGCCACTGGACCAACAAGGAGTGTCTGGACAGTTAGATATCCAGTTTCCCAAAAAATATTTTTTCATTTCAACTAGAAAACCGCAATGTATGTGATTTTAAACACACAAACATTCAATTTAGTACAAACCATAAACCTAATATTGTATTAACAAGTCAACAGGAATGGGAAAATTCTCATCCTTCTCTGGGGATAGAACCTGGCTCCCTCCCACATTCCATGCAGTTGTCTTAAAAAGGCATCTACTTATGTGATCTCATCATCCACTAAATAATAATTCTGCATACTTTTAATAGACACAGACTATGTGAATCAAAGGAAGATGACAGGTGATAATGATGTTTCCCCAGAGAAGAAAAAAAAAAACAGGATGCAAAATGTTTCAAAAAAAGCTACCAAAGCCTGCCTGAGTAGTGTGTGAAACTACATGATACATGATGTATGGAATCTGTAAGAAGTGTGACACAGGTGGCACACATGATCATGGAGCATAACATGATATAAAATCCAGCAATGAAAATCAATAGCAGAATCTTAAATCTGCAGTTGTAAAGACCATGTCAGACATCTTTGGTCTTCAGTTCCTGAGAGATTAAAAACTGGTGGCCCCAGAGGTTTATTTGCAGACTTCCACATAGAAAATAACCTGTTGCTTTGTATACAGAAATTAAAAAAATAAAATAATAAAATGAATGCAAGCTGAAGCGCATTCATTAAAAAAGCCTCTCAGTTAGTGTTTTAATACATTTGCTTGATTTTGCTGCCATTTTATTATTATAATTTATCGCTTACAGCAGCAGACTGCATACTAAAGTTTCCCAAAAAGCATGGTGAAGAACAAGGTGGCTAAAGAAAATGGCACATCAAGCAACATCAGCCTGCACAGTAAGAGATGTTCTTACTCCTTGGTATGGGATGATGAGATTGTCAACCACCAAAAATCACCATTCTGTCTGACATGGACCAGAGGACAGATATGGACAAAGAAGCGCGTTTGGTAATCCTGAGCAACAAGGATGAATGGAATGTATCTTTTGTTTTCTTGATGTCAGCATGCCTGTCTAGTAGTTGGCAGATATTAGCTGATGCCTTCTTTGACATATACCAAGACAGACTTTGACATCTCACCATCAAACATTGTAGGCATTTTCTGACAGTGCTGCCTCAGTGACTTTGAAAACACTGCTTATCCTGCCTGCCTTTAAAAAGAGGCAAAACCTATGATTATTAATATAGATTCCTTTAGCACTTACTAAATTTGTGCAGCAAATCTGAAGTAAAAGCCTTGGATTAATCATTTGAAAAGCTGATGTTATATGTGTACTGGCGTTTTTTTTTTCATCCAGTAATTAAAGATAGCAGAAACTAAAATAATTTATTTACTAACACTAACCCTTTTGGCAAAGTTATGCATTCTCTCAGTAAATAGCCAATATTCGCAAAGGTTATTAACAAATTAATCAGTATATATGCAGCCATAAAGTAAAATTTTTCTCTTTACATCATTACATACAAAATATACCAATCTAGGAAGTGAGCTCAGCAATAAATAAACTTTATTGCAAACAATAATCAGAATGTTTTTGAAACAATGTTTTTCTTAGTTGGTATTTTGTTTTATACTGAATTAGACTTTTAACTGTCTGCAGTGGTCTGTGGTTGAACTTACTCAGAAAAATCAACCTAATATATAATTATCTGCAGGCCCTCAAGCTGCAAGTGATCTTTCTGTTTTTGATGAATGTCTTTGAACCTTTACTGCAATTTAAGACTAGGCTGCTGATTGTATAGCTGTGAAAGGCAGCTATTAACTCTCCACGGAATGGCATATAAACTAATATAGCAGTTTGTTGGCAGGCTGCATAACCTGCGATGATGGCTCACTTCAGAAGGAGAGCAGCTACAGCGTTCCTGACCTTGACGTTTGCATTGGTCTAAAGGTCATCATAAGGGGTTAATTTAAGTCTAATAATCAAAGCCATTTAAAAAGTCATATTTTTATTGCTATATTCCAAAAATAAAAGATATCCACTTTTAAGATCTTTTATTTAAATTTACATTATTACTTCACAATCCTGACAAGAAACTGGAAATCTTAAAATCTGTAGCTAGTGCTAAGTTTTATGTGGGAGCCTGTGCCACTAATACTGATGATGATGAAGCTCTGAGAGATAGATTTAGTGTCTAACAATTAAATACAGGGTTATTGAGTATTATGAAGTGAAAACAGCAAATGTGTACCTTACAAGTGGCTACAAGATACATCAGTACAGGACAGGAATCCTGTATATTATAATTTAAGTGTGCCATTTTATAAAACATGAGTGCAATTCTTCCAAAGAATCATTTTGTCAATGCAATGCTGCTAGCTATTTGTATACTGATTCTCTCCATGATAATTATAAAATATCAGTGTTTAGAGAAATTTGAAGCTGGTTGTAAAAAGAGCAATGCATGCTGTAACACACCACATTGCTGGGGTGAATTTTCTATTTCCCATCCACTCATCAATATTTCTCTTGAAGAGGGCAAGTGAGGTGCTCTGTTTGACATGTATGGGATGTCTATTCCGTAGCATGTGCAGTCTCTGGGTTATGAACCTGTCCCTCCAGCATGTTTTGTTGATTGTGGTAATGAGGTTGAGGTCTCTGGAGTGTGTGGTGCAGAGGGATTGGGATTTCTTTAGATGTAGCATTTCTAACAGAGCTGGGTCAGACGTGGCTTTGTAAGTCATGCAGAGATTGCCTCAAAGTAGGCGATATGAGACATAGAATAGTTGAAGTTTATTGAGTCAGTCCATATAGGACAAGTGTTTAAGGCCTAAGATCTTCTTTGTGAGGTACTTTTGTCTCCGGTTGTTGCAGGTGTCTAGTGAGGTACATGCGAAATGGGGCATTGTACTTGATGACTGGCCTAATGAGGGAAGAGTAGAGGGAGGCAATGACCTCTTTCTTCCTGAATGCAAAACCCTTAGTAATGAGGTGTGCCACATAGAAGGACTTTCTGACCACAGTGGCAACATGGTGGTCAAAAGAGAGGTTGCTGTCAACCTGTGCTCCCAGATCTCTTATAACGCCTTCTGTGTTCAGTGGACTGCCATCAATGTGGTAATTCATGGGAACTGAGTTTTTCCCAAAGGGGATGACGACACTTTTATTTGGCATTGAGCTTAAGGCCATGGTTCTGACACCAGTCGTTGGTCTCAGTGAGGCCTTTCTGTAGGATGTCAACATCACTTGGGGAGTTAATAATAGCTCTCAGCTTGCAATCGTCTGTGAAGTTTGTCAGCCAGAGTTCCTTCATGTTGGCCTGGACTTCAGAGAAGTAGAGACCAAACAGGAGAGGACCCAGGACCGAACCCTGTGGGACTCCACTTGTGTCTGGTCGGCATTCTGACTTGTAGTCAGCTACTTTCACACTGTGGGTTTTATCTGTGAGCCAGTTTGCAACCCACCTAGTGATATAGGGGTCGATGCCTAGCTTAGTGAGTTTATCTATGATTCCTGAGTGGGGAATGGTATGAAACGACTGATAAAGGCTATTGCACAGTAGCATCCATTTCATTTTACCCTTTGCAAACAGCTGTGTTATGGCACTGTTACTCATTTGTAATAATTAGACTGACTGAGGAGGTGGTAGAAGAGCAAACTTAAAATTTAATAGCAATTGTATGTCTGGTGGTATTTGGATATTTAAACAAAATAAAGTCATTTTCTTTTAACTTGCAAGGTGTATTTTACAGAAAATGTGATAACAACACAAAGTGCATTATGAGTTTTTTATTAGGGACTATTTCATAAACTTTGATGTTTAAATAGGATGTGATATTTCTCAATGACCCATTCAGTTGGCAGAGACATTCATTATTCCAACTACAGAAAGGGAAACATTTTTATATTAACAGGTGTTCTCCTTTTCAATGTAGTTGTACAATCCTAATGTATATAAGTAGAGTGTGGATTAGCGCAATGGATGTCTCCTTGTAAAAAATATCATGTGAGTTTTATTACATAGACATAGTATAAATGCATTTGTTTGCTAGTTTTCATATTGTTGTGTGATGAAATTGAGCTTTCATCCTGTACAGGTATCAGGGACTACTTCTTTGCAATGCGTTACCTTTATTGATCTGGATTAAGTGACTGATCTTATAATGAAATGGTATGGACCTGCAGTATGTAGCAAGGGATGATGTATTGTTCATTATAGAGAAAAGAAGAAAGCATTTCATTGAAAGTTAATTTCATCCATGCTCCTTCAATTTTTTGCTTGATAATTATTTTTAATAAAATATTTAAGTCAGTATGCAATACGGTAAACAAAATATAACTTATATCTCATTAAGTGTATAAGCTGCCTCTGGAAGTTTTGGTTGAGTTGAATGAGTTAAATATGTACAGTATGCCCAGAAATCGAAATGTTTGCAAAGTAAAACACAAAAGGCTTGCAATACACAGTCGTCAGGCTGCCAGAGAAATATATAGTAAGAGCACAACTGTGAAACAGTACATTTGTAGACCCAGCTGCTGCAGTAGCAGTAAGGTTATTCAGTAGCAGTCATAAGGGATAAATATCAGCTGCAATTAGATCTGAAATTGTACACATTAAACATTCTAGAATATTGCACCTTTAATAATTTGCATTATTCCCTGAGATATAAACAATGCTGTATAGTCTATTCTTTTAAGCTGTTTATTTTACTGGGATTTTCTGGTCTGGAAGGCTGTCTTTGAGAGATGTCAGCCTTTGCTTGTCAAGTTATGTGAATAATGTATATAGTTTACCCATTTGTTATTGTATTAAAGGTTTTATGTTTATCTGGGTACCCTTAGATGTGTTTTGTTGAAAGGTGAGGAAAAAATAAATAAAATGAAAATGTTTTAATTAAAGTCCTGCTTTGTTGCAGCCTCTCCTACACACAGTAGGTCATTTTTAACTGTACCTAGTAATTACCTTAGTGCATCTACATTTTAATATTCTCCTTCCTTGTTACCTCATATTTGAAAATTAGTGTTATGGAAAAGTATGTATACCACTTTGCTGTTAGTAGCATCTCAGCACAGCATATTGCTCATTAATCAAAGAACGTCAATATATTTCAGCTTGATGATGTCTTGATATCTTTATCCTATTCAAAACCGAGAACCACAGATATAGAAAAAATGATCTACTTGATAGCAACTTTTCATTGACTATTCATTCTGTAGTTAATATTAATATAATTTTCAAGATAATTAGAGAATGTCTTCCTTCTAGAGAGTTCCTTATTCCAGTTCTAACCTTAAACCACTTCAAGCCTCCTTAATTTGATAGTAGTTTAAAATTTGGGGGGGATAAGATGATTATACCATGACAACAAATTCATAATTCCATCAATTACTTGTAACTTTATCATTATAAACAGAATGAATAACTAATCAGCTCTTTTAGACATCTTTGTGTTTTCCTACATTGCTTACTTTATCAGCCCTCCTTCAGAAAAGTCACAACAAAAACAACAACTCCAAGAGTTTTGGGCTAGTCAATGTCCAAGAAAATACATCACAAATTAATATTATAGGACTGATAAGCAAAAAGGATGTTGATCCATAATGAAGATATGCAAGGCAAAAACTAAGCATTAGTGCATCAAATTGAAATAAAAAAAATATTCCTTTCTCACTCTGCCAAGCTCCTGAAACTCCTACTTGGAGATTCTTTGGGTGACATCATATGCACAGGTACATTATACTGTCACTCAGTTCACTTTCATTTACAAATCACATATCAATGTGAAAAGCAGTAACATAAGCTTTGAGAGGAAATTCCTGTCCATACCATTTCTTGCCGTCATTTGTCTCTGCTTCTTCTATAAAGCAGAAATTATATGATATTAATAAGCTGAAATTAATCATAGGCACTAAACAGCCTATAATTGCAAAGTACCTTGCTAAGGTAAGGGAAAACAGCTTCTGTACTTTTCAAAAAAGCACCAAACCAGGCACGTCCAAGGGTCAGCTTCCGTTGATTTCTCCTGTCCACCTGCTGAATCTGGGCATACTGGGGCAATGCAGCAATTGCCTCATGTACACAGACAACCCTCTCCTCCTACCACCCAACACTACAACCTGTGAGAGATGCACTTACATAGCCAAACTGGAAGCAAAGCTCTCTCCACCCAAGATTGTGCTAGACAGTCAAGAAAAAAAGGTTAACACCCGCACTACACCTCAAGCAACACATAGCCCTTTTAAACTCACACCACCAACACCCACACATAGCAACACTAAATCCACATATGTGGAGGCCCTTAACTGTAACCTATCCAAGCAACAAGGACCTCCAAAGCTGAAACGCAAACAAACACCAATCACAACCAAAGTGTCACATAGCTCACAACACCAGTGTGCCACCCAGCGACAGCCACTAAGGCAAGACAACGTACCTAACACTTTAGTCATAGGTGACTCTATAGTCAGGCACACTGATGTCCCACTCACCAGGCTGAACAAGGAGAAAATTACAGTGAGCTGCCGGTCGGGTGCCAGGATCCGCCACATAACTCATGCACTCAAGTCACTCCACAACTCGTACATATATGACTCTGTCATTGTCCATGTTGAAGTGAATGACTTGAGACATACCTCCCTGGACTACATGAAAATTGACATGGAAGAGCTCTCAATTATCATGTGGCTCAGGCAGGTATGACCCTAGCCCTGAGTAGCATCCTGCCTTTGCCCAGAATGATACCACAATATAAGGACAAAATGACTGACTTCAACAATTGGCTAAGCTTCTGGTGTCATTCAAAGGGGATCCAGTATCTGTCTGTCTGGATGACATGATCGACAAACCATGATGCTTTGCCAGAGATGGTCTGCACCTGTCGCCCCTGGGATTCAGGTTACTGGCTAAGGCTCTTGCCACCCCTATAGTGCCTATTTAGGCAAAATTCAGAGGACAAAACCACCACAGTAACAGGTACAAGCATGCAAAATCTGAAGGTAATGCTACTCAATGCTAGAAGTCTAAACCTCAAAATGCACTCTCTCTTGAGGCACTCCTAAAAATGGAGAACATCGATATCTGTGCAGTAACAGAGACCTGGTTCAAGGCTCCAGAGAGCACCCCTGCAATACCAGGCTACAACTCTTACCACAACTTTTCGGTCACCAAACCAGGATCGAAACACTAAAGGTGGAGGAGTGTCCATATTCACCAAGGATATTCACACCACCAGGTTAGTTGCCCAACACAATGCGTCTGAAATACTCCCGGTGTAACTAACACTAGGCAAGACTGCAATCCAAATTGTAGCTTGTTACAGATCCCCCAACATGCCCCAAGATTCTCACTACACCTTTCGAAACATACTGGAAAATATTAATATACAACCAAACACCCTAATAATGGGTGATTTCAATTACCCTGCCATTAACTGGGAAAACTACTCGTGTACCAGCACCTTTGCCCAACGGTTCTTGGAATTCATAAATTCCAATGCCCTGGATCAACTAATCCATAGTCCCACCAGGGGCTCCAATATCCTAGACCTGGTCATTACCAACATGGGAAATTGATGCTCCACACCTATGGTCAGCCCCTCGTTGGTCAGGACAGACCATAAGCTAATCACCCTTAACATCCACATCCCACCCCCACCCCCCACCCCAGTAAGGAAACCTCCATAAAAAACTTCTTCAAAGCCAACTTCATGCTACTCAAGTCAGAAGTTACAAACTTCATGACACCCATGCAGACAGGAACTGAAAGTTCAACTGCTGAGTCCTACACTAAGGCACTGTACAAGCACATCCACTCATGCATGAATCATGCCATCCCAAATAGAACCAAGATGTTCTCCTCCAAAAAAGGAAGCCAATCTGGTGGTCCCCTGCCATAAACAAACTTTACAACAAAAGTAAGAAACTGTTGCAGAAAAGAGGAAATTCCCAGGATGCAAAATACACCCTTACCAATCTCAGTAAGAAGCTGAGATCCCTCATAAAATCCTTCAAAGCTAGTTACAAAAATAAAATTGCCAAAGGTTCCAACATTCCATAACTATGTCAAGAATCTAAATGGCAATGCTCAGATCTGCTCTGAGCTACAACAGAATGGCATTAAAATATACTTATCCCAAGGATATTGTCAGTATCCTGACAGATCGATTCAGTGCCAACTTCACCCCCTAGATGGTCCATCTCAATACCGGAAGATTATCAAATTCTGCTAATAACGGCCACACAGGTAGAAAACATACTCTCTAAAGCTAAGAATACAGCATCCATGGGACCAGATGACATCCTGGGCTGTGTACTACATGAACTACAAAATGAACCGGCACCTCACCTAAGTGTCATGTTTAATCATAGCCTCACCTCAGGCTTCATGCCCATTGAGTGGTGCACAGCTAGTTCTCCCACTCCACAAGGGGGGAATCCACCTTGGATCCTGGGAACTACCGCCCCATCAGTCTGACGAGCCTGATCTGCAAGGCCATGGAACGTATTATCATGAAACTTATAAACAAATACATTTGCACCCTTAAAACACTGGACCCCACCCAGTTTGGGTTCGTGAAGGGCCGATCTTGTCTCCTGAACCTGATTGACTTCTTCGAATCAGTCTCCAGAGCTGTGGATGAGGGTAAGACAGTACACACAGCCTATCTGGAGCTCGCCAAGGCCTTTGACACCATCCCCCACTCTGGAATCATAGATAAACTTACTAAGCTGGGCATTAATCCCTATGTCACTCGATGGGTTGCAAACTGGCTTACTGACAGAACCCACACTGTAAAAGTAGCTGAGTCCAAATCCAGCTCCAGACAAGTGACAAGTGGAGTACCTCAGGGTTCAGTCCTGGGACCTCTGTTGTTTGGCATCTACTTCTTTGAAGTACAAGGCCATCACTAAGGGACTCTGGCTAACAAAGTTTGCAAATGACTGCAAACTGGGAGCTATTAATCAATCCCCAAATGATGTGGATATTCTACAAAAGTGCCTTACAGAAACAGATGAATGGTGCCAGAGCCATGGGCTCAAGCTCAGTGCCAAGAAATGTATAGTTATCCCCTTTGGGAAAAAACATGTACCCGTGAATTACCACATAGGTGGCAGTACACTAAACATCAAAAGTGTGATAAGAGACTTAGGGACACAGGTGGACAGTGGTCTCACCTTCAATAACCACATAGTCACAACAGTCAGGAAATCCTTCTATGTGGCACACCTCATCACTAAGGGCTTTTCATCCAGAAAAAAGGAGGTCATTGTCCCACTGTACTCATCCCTCATTAGACCCATTATAGAATACAATGCCCCATTTGGTATGTACCTCTCAAGACATCTGCAATAACTGGAAAGGCCGCAGAAATACCTCACTAAAAGAATCACAGGCCTAAAGCAGATGCCCTATGCTGACCACCTTAAAAAACTCCAGCTATACTCTGCTGCATATCGTCTACTCCAAGGCGATCTCAGCTTAACATACAAGGCCATGTCAAACCCAGAGCTGTTGGACATACTACACTTAAAAAAATCCCAATCCCTCAGAGCCACACGCTCCAGGGATCTAAACCTTGTCATCACAATAAACAAAACATGCTGGAGGGATATGTTCCTGACCCAGAAACTCCCCAGACTCTGGAATAGACTGCCTATACATGTCAAGCAGAGCGCCTCTTTGGCCCTCTTCAAAATGAACCTTGATGATTGGATGGGAGAAAGGAAATTCACCCTGGGGATCACGTCAGTCACCCTGCTAGACAGGGATGCAGGGAAGTAAATAGTGTGGGAAGAAATAGCCAGGGAATTGTTATGGCTAGGCTTGTATAGGCCCTAGGGCCAATAGCCTAGTACCAACCTATGAACCTATGAACCTATGATTTACATGTTATTAAAAAACAGTCATTAAATTAGAAGTGACAAGTCCCGTTACTGTGTAATGCAAAATATGGAACAAATCTGAAGACCATTTATTAATACTTTTCTCCAGTTTAATCCAGTTTCCATGAATGTTTGCCTTGTTTACATCCCTTAACTCACCAGCTTAGTGGCATATATATCTGTATCCCTGTTCAGCTATACCCAGTCATACAGCTAAAGATGCTTCCTTTAATTTATACATCTCATTATATTGTGATAGTTTCCTACTGGTTTGTTACTTACTGGTAGGCCTCCTCAGCACCATATTTAAATTGTGTTACATTTTTCCACTTAAACCCTAATTTGATTCAATTGAAGAAGAATAAAAGAATGTTATGCCTTAGATTTTGTTTCACATGGCAAATACCCCAAAATTTTCAAACTGTGTGTGCACTTATGAATATAGAAGGGATAGTGTGCAGCATGTGATGAAATCACTGGATTCCTTTATTCATTAAACCAAACTCAGAATGACGCCTGCAGGGGAACTCTTTGCTTCCAAGCCTTTTGGATACTTGCTGTTGTCACCATAGTGCTACAAGGTCCTAAAGATATTATGCTACTGCAAAGATCCACTAAATATTGTAACTATGGTAAGAAATGGTACACATGTTCCTTGCCTCTTAAGAGAAAAATCAGGTCTGGGTGTCCAGGCCCCAATTATTCATAGATTCATGGATTGTTACTAGGCTAGTGACCCAGGGGGCCTTTCTAAGCCCAGTCAAGTTTTGCCAAAAGAATAAAGATATCTTGTATCCAAATAAGATATTGAGGGACAGGCATTTATAAGCTACTTCTGTCCATAAGGAACATGGGTGACAGGCCAGATGTAAATTTCCAATTCCCCATTCACTGGTCTAGGTTATCCTTCACATAGACAAACTCAGCTTCACATGGATGAGAAGCCTGTTCCATAGGAAAGGCAGTTTGTGGGACACGTCTGTCTCTCCAGCATGTTCTGTTTAAGTTGGAGACAAAATTCAAGTACTTAGCCATTGTATTTCTGGCACTGTCTGACGTATGAATATGCAGGAAATTCATAAGTGGGGGGTTGCAGATGCCTTGTAAGCAAGGCTTAGATCACCCCTCAGCAATCTGTAAGAGACTGAGTAGAGGAAAAGGTTTTAAGGCACTCTGCATAAGGCAGGTTTGCTATGTCTTGCATTCTTTTTATAAGGAACCTCTGAGGTCACCCTACTTGTTGCATATGCCTGGTCAAGTACATACTGAAGGGAGCATTGTACTCTATAACTGCTGTGATAAGGGTGGAATGGAATACAGTGTGATAGTGATCTCTTTGGACCTAGATGTCATGCCCTCACTTAGAAGTTGTGCATCTTAAAAGGTTTGCCTCATCACTGTGGTCACATGGTGGTCGAAGCTAAAGCTACTGTCTACATGTGTACTCAAATCTCTGACCACTAGGTCGACTCTTTCAGGTGTATTATCAACATTGTAATTAGCCAGGATGGTTGTCCTCCAAAAGGGTACAATTATGCATTTCTTAGCATTGAGTTTAAGACCATGGCTTTGGCACTATTTGCTAGTCAGAGTGAGACCTTCTTAAAGAAAGCTAGTATCCAAAGGAGAGTCAATGATAACTCCAGCTTACAATCATCTACAAACTTAGTTAGCCAGAAACCTTCAGCATTTGCTTCCATTTCAGAGAAACAGACACCAAAAAGAAGCAGGTCTAATACTAAACCCTGGGGCACTCCGCTAGTGACCAGCCTCTTTGTGGAGATGGCCTCTCTTAGTTTGACCTCCTGTGTCCTATCAGTGAGCCAGCTGGCTATCCAGTGGGTGATAAAGGGGTTTATACCTGAATTAGTGAGCTTGTCTATAATGGTTGAGTGGGGTATTGTATCAAAAGCCTTGGTCAGGTCAAGGTAAACTGTGCACAGTCTTACCTTCATTCAAAACATTCCACCAGATATAATAGGCATGACTTCAATTTCCTTTAATAAAGCTGAAATGTGATGGGTCCAGAGTTTGCAAGTTAGCTATGTCCTCATTAATCATGTCCATACTGATTCTTTCCATGGCCTTAGATATGAGGCTAGTCAGACTTAGGGGCCTGTAGTTACCCAGATCAGTGGCTGTACCTCCTTTGTGCAGCAGAATGGTTGTAGCCATCCTCCATTCCTTGGGCACAAAACCTGTCTGCAGGCTCCAATTGAAAAGTGATTCAAGTGGACAAGAGAGGTCATGTTTCATGCTATTTATTAAGAATCCTGTGATGTTATTGGGGTCCATCGATGCAGTGGTTTTGGCCTTGGAAAGTGCACTGATGAACTGCTCCTTAGTAATGGTTGGGGGAATTTTAGTATGCGGCATTTCCTTTGGACTATCGAGGGGTAGTGGGGGAAGAATATTTTTTGCTGAACCTGTCAGCTAAATGGCTGGCAATGGCCTCCAGTTCAGTGTGGAGGATGCCATTTACAATAGGTTGTGTACATTGTTGTGTATTTCCCCTATGGTTGTCCTTTACCTGAGAAGTTATTTTTTCTTCAAATTTAGCCTTCAAAGTATTAATTAACCCACTTAGCTGCTTGTTTAGATTGGTTAGGGGACTTTTTGTACCTATATCTTTCTTCCTCCTACACTTGGTCAAGATTTTTGTCTTGTATAACAGATCGATATTTCTATGACAAACGGAGGTTAGTTTATATAAGATGCTTGTGTTACAAATGTATTAGAACTGCATGTCATGTGTATGTCAAACTGCTTTCTACAAATGTTTGTGTTGAAAAGGTATTTGTAAAGTGCTTGTTTGAAATGCAGTAACAGTGTTCCCTGCTGGAAAGAATGGAAATGTACATGCACTATTGTAACTGTTTAAATGTATATGTTTTGACAGAGTAAACTGGAGGGTTAACCTCTGTCCAGCAAACTTTAGAAAAATATCTGAAATTAAATTACTTTATAGGCTAGGCCATAAACATGTTTCAATGCAGCCAGAGACACAAAGTCTGTACTAAAATGCTTTCTTTGTTTTCTTTGGGGTTAACTAATTGCTACTTTGGAAGTATGAAGGAATGCAATTGTTTCATGACTTCCAGCACCTGCCAAAGAACTGAGCAAAAGCCCTTGTCTGGGTATTTTACAGGTAGATAATAAATACTGCCAGCTTCCAGCAATGGGGGTTTGCATGAGAACTAGAAGTTAGGTAATCAGAAATTATGTCATTCTGCAAGCTATCCCAGCAGTAATATTTTAAATATTATTTTGAGAAAGCTCTTAGTGAGACACAGCAGCCTTCATTCTGTCTTGGACCTGACAACAACAAAAATCATTCAGCACATCTGCCTTGCTCTATAGTAAGTTACTAGGGAATAGTATAATTCTCTTAGATTCAGTCAGGAATATAGTGAAGCTTAGTTTAGATATTTTTCTTTATTTGTCTGAGCCTGTCCTGCAATATTGTTTTAAATATTTCATGTGATTCTGAATTCTGATGTCACTGTTTACTTGCTAGTATAGTCTACTCTAGTCAGAGCTTTAGGAGGGACTCCATTCCAAATACCTTTGGCTAGGGTTCACCTTGACTGGGAAGGTGGAAAAGGAAGCAAACAAGTAGGTGTGTTTGAGGATATCCCTGCAGGTGTCCTGATATAGAATGATTTTGATAATGCAGTACATTGTGTGCATGCAGTTACATGCTGTCAGACTTGGAGACAGGCATGTGGGTCAGGTAGCCTGGGGGGACTCAGACAGACCAAACACTTTAAACCAGGACTGGTGATGTGTCTACTTCAAGGAGGGAGCAACCCTCTAGCAGTGAGACTGAAAGTGAGCCACAGCTGCTAGTGGGCACTAATATTCCCTTGGATAGAGTGACTGCAAGGGCAGAGGTGAGTAGTAGTACCCAGGCTGACACAGAGGCACTGCTGTCAGAGGATACCAGCCTTTCTATGGAAGGGGAGCTGGGAAGCGTTACAAAGAGAGAGTTGAGAAAGGCTCAACTCTCAGACCCTTACATTACAAGGCTTGAAGGAGGTAGCTAGTGAGGTACATGATTCCAAAGGAAAAGGGAAATCTGTATAGGGTTACTGTATAGAGAGTGGACCCCTGTGGCAGGGCTAGAGGGTGAGAGAATACAGCAGTTGGTAGTGCCCAGACCCTGCCATCTGGCAACTTCTGGCATTAGCCCATGCCATTCCCTTTGCAGGTCATATGGACATAAAGTGTACAAAGAGACGTATTATGCAGAACTTTTATTGGCCTGGGATTTCCAGGGATGTTACCAGGTACTGCAGGATCTGTGAGCAGTGCCAAAATGTAAGCAAGCAGGAAACAAGGTCAAAGCTCCTTTGGTACCTTTGCCTGTGATTGAGGACCATTTAAGAGGGTAGCTATGGATATTGAGGGGCCTCTGAGTACCCCAAGTTCCTCAGGGAAGAAGTATATCCTAGTGGTAGTGATTATGCTATGAGATATCCTGAGGTGGTGGCTTTGTCCTTTATTGAGGCAGAAAATGTAGCACATGCTTTGTTGCAGATTTTCCGCAGGGTAGGTTTCCCAAAAGAAATGCTGATTGACAGAGGTGACAATTTCATGTCAGATCTGCTGGCTTGTCTGTGGAAGGACTGTGGGGCAAAGCTCCTAAAGACCATCCCCTACCTAGTAGTCTGGTGGAGAGGCTAAACTCTACACTAAAGACCATGCTACAAGCATTTGCAGACCAGTTTAAGAGGGAGTGGGACAAATATTTGCCCCCATCTGTTGTTTGCTTACAGAGAGGCTCCCCAGGAATCCACAGGTTTTTCACCCTTTAAGTTGCTGTATGGGCATAGGATGAAGGGATCTCTAGATCTGATTAGCAATGAGTGGGAGAGTGAGTGTGAATCCCACAAGGAGTCTGTTGTGGCATATGTACTATATATATAGATAGTTTTCTTTATTTGTCTGAGCCTGTCCTGCAATGTTGTTTTAAATATTTCCTGTGATTCTGAACTCTGAAGTCACTGTGAATATATATTTGGTATTGTCTTGTTCTTTTATTATTTAAATATATTTAAACCATTCATTGCGGCTGATCTGTGTAGAGATATTTAAGTTTTGAGAGCATATGCATATTTATTTGATGAGACTATGTAGGCAACTCGTAATAGTCTTTCTCTTGGTCAAACTACCATTTGCATTAGTATTAATATTACACAGTAAAATTGGACACCCTTTGTTAACAGCCCTAAAGTAGCTGATAAGGAGTGACTGGTGGCAGGGGTAATTGCACTTGATGCAGAGAGCTGCATCTTGAAATACTGTGTGTGTACCTGTTATCCTCCCAGAAAACATCCCCCACTGTTGCCAGTGATGAGGCTCCTTGATTACTGGTTGGCAGGGGTGGGTCATCACGACTGTAATTCCACCAGGGTAGTTTGTCTTCTGACTTTGCCTTATTCTTAATATAAATGGGCAGAGCTCACACAATACAGCTATCAATATGGCTGTACAAAGATTTTGTAAATACCTCAGCATATGCTATGCTGTTTACAGAATTTGAGAGTGCTTGGAATTTA